>NC_060272.1:87407381-87654445 GCF_021613505.1 Equus quagga
CCCGGCCCCGGCCTCCCTCCCGCCGCACCCGCGCTCCTCCCGCCGCCCCTCAAAGCGGGAGGGGGAGGGAGGGGAGGTTTGTGTTACAATGTTCGGATCTCCATCATGCAAAGAAGAAAACTAAGCTGAAAGCGAGTTCGAGTTCGTAGAGGGCAGCGGGAGGAGAGAGTGCAGGCGGAAGTGTCGCTGCCCCCAGGATCCCCGTTCCCTGTCGTTCAAACGCTAATCGAGGTCCTGCTGTGAAGGGGCTTTGCCGACGGAACCAGGGTCGCCGGCCCGCTGACCCTCAAGCAGGGACCCTGTCCTGGCTTCTCCAGGGGGCGCCGTGTGTCTCAGGGAGCCGCGCGGGCAGCCGAGGAGGGCGGACTCCGCCGGAGCCGAGGCGGGAGGGGAGCCGGAGGGGCGCGGCGGGGGCCACGCGGCACGACCCCGGCGCCGAGCAGCGGAGGGGCCTGGGTCCCCCGGACGGGAGTCCGCGCGCAGCTCGGCCGAGCTCGTCCCCGGGCGCCGCAGCCCCGCGGGCGCCGCGTCTGCTGCCCGGTGCGGTTGCAGCCCCCCCGGAGGGCCGCTGCGCCCCGACCTCCGACGGAGAGGAGCGGATGACACATTCCTGTTGTTTTAATCTGCTAACTTTGGAGGAGTCTTAATCTGTTAAATCTCTAGCTACAGGAAACTAATCCAGAGGAGGAAAATGGAGAAAAAGAAGAGGAGGAGGGAAAATGAACAAATGCCGGGCGCCCGGCTCCCCGTGTGGCTCGGTCCCTCCACGGCCCCGACCTCCTCTCCAGTCGCTGGAGCTAAACGTTCACGTGTTTGGCTGCAGCTTCAAAGGGATGCTTTGTATTTTTTGCCAGTGTACTGAACGTTTCTTTCCATCTCCTTTTGAGTTATGAAAGTATGAGAATGGGGAAAACACACTTTCCTCGTTTAAAGAAGTCCAACTGTGCAGAGTGGGTTGGGTTTTAAGGCTTTCTGTGTGATTAACACTAAGCGTGGAATACTAGTTTGGTTTTGGAGGAAAAGAGAGAGAAACATTCTGACGAGATGGCGGAGCCGCCCGATGCTGTGCTTTGTGACGGCCGGGTGGTCTGGAAGGTGCCTGATGCGGGTGGGCCCCACTAGCTCAGCCAGTTTTGTGTCCGTATTTGTGTGGCGCTATTTACAGTGTGCCGACGCTCTTTGTAGAAAACTGCACAACGCGGTAGCTCTCTGTTACGCATTCTCATTTTCCTTGGTTTTTGAATCTTCTACAGTGATCCATTTTGTTGGAGTGACTTTGGCCATCTTAACTTTTTAATATCAAAAAGTGGAATTTTCCAGCTGTTTTTGCCAGGTGTGGCCATGCCGGTGCCTCCAGTGCGTGTGCGATTACCCGTGAACGAAATTTCCCGAGTCAATGGAAAGGCCAAGTGATGCATCAGTGTCGCTGGGCCCAGGGAGGGGAGCTGTGGAAACAGCTGGGCTCCAGATGGTTCTCCAGCGCCCCACTGGAGGGCACTGCCCAGCGGACGGCCCACCTACCCCAGGGCCATGGGATGTAAAGTGGTGGCACCACCCGAGGGCGCTAGAGAGACTGCAGGCGACTGTGCCATGAGGACCCGCAGGGCCCTCTGAAGGACTCAGATATACGCCTCCTGAAACATCCCCCCGGAGGGCGCCAACAGCCCCCAGTGAGGGCTGGAGAAGCTGGGACAACCAAGAGAGAGGTTTACTGCTGGACCAGACCTTGTCCCTAACTCTTAGCTTGAGAAGCGGAGGCAGGAAGGGGTTGGGACCCAGTGACCTACAGAAGCACTCACGTATTCCCTCTCGCTGCTCCTCCCCCAGCACACTGGAGCAGTGCTGCCCAAGAGCAGGAGGTCACTCAGCTGACCAGGAGCTCAAACCCCTCCCCGCATTCGAGGTCTTCCTCAGGCTAGCACTTGAAGAGGGGAGAAAATGCGGCTTAAATCAAATTTGAGGTTAAATCCACGGTCTGGACTCAACATCAAGGGAAGGAAATGGGAGATTTGACACAGTATGACTGAAACTAATCATTGGAGAAAAATAAAACTTCATGCTTATGCCTCCAGAGAGTTGAGAACCGCTCAATAAATTAGTGCAGTGTCATGGAGCAGAAGGGTTACACTGGCTCCAGACGGCCCCTGTGGGTTCTGGGTGGAGGTGTGAGCACTGATGGCTTTGGACTCAATGTAAGAAAATGACTGGAGGTGGAGTATGCTGACCAAGAGGAGTGAGGTCCCCATCCCTGCAGGGATGCAGGTAGAGATGGGAAGTGGGAGCAGACAGATGTTCCTTAAAGTCACTTAAACTTTGGGCTTCTCTTCCCCTCCTGGGGCCCTTGGGAGAGGGGGTAGGTGGGGGTGGCTCAGGAGGAGAGAACAGGCTGGTGGTGGTCTGCAGCTGTGAATGGCCCTGGGGCCACTGGGGCCTGGAGTAGGCCGCTGTGGGGCTGGACTCCCAGGTTGGGCTCTCCTGTTGCCTTAGCAGGGACTCAGGCAGGCTCTGCTGTGGTCACTACTTCCTGCTGGTTGTGGGCATGGTGATGCTCAAAACCAGTTGAACTAGCTGGTGCATTGGGTCAGGCCCACGGACTCCAAGGGGAGGCGCAGCAGTGACAGCTACCCACAGGGTGCATGTGCTGAAGCCTTGGGGACCTTCAGGTCACTCACTCTGCTTCTGCTCTGGCGGAGGGCCAGCCACTCCACCTGTTTGGTCATCTCTGCTGTGGAGATGGGGTGGACGGGGACGTTTGCAGGTGGGAATGGCTGGGTGTGGACCCTTGCCAGGGGCAGCCAGCAGGGGACCGTAGAGCCCAGACATGGGACTTGCCCTGGCTACTGTTGATTTAAGTTTGGGGAGAAAAGGGATAAAAAGTGTAACGGGTGAGATCATTAAGCAGCCCTGGGCTTAGCAGGGCACAAAGAATTGTGGGAGTTCAAGTCCACAGCTTCTGTGGGCCTCTTTGGTCTTCAAACTTATGTCCCTAAGGCCTCAATTCTTTTATATCCTCCTCTCTTCTTGACTAAACAAAAAAATCACTCCCATTCCCACCCTGGTCCTTGCTGGCGCAAGCCCTCCCTCCAGCTCAGAGAAGGAGGAGAGCTCTATTCCTCTGCTACAGGAGGCCCTCGGCAGGGTTCACCGTGAGGCTGGGGTCCCAGAGTTAGCAAACAGAAAGGTAGGGCGCCCAGTTAAACGTGAATTTCAGATATATTTGGGATATTCTTGCACTAAGAACTGATTTGTTGTTAATCTGACACTCGAATGTAACTGGACATCCCATATTTTACCCGGCAACCCTCAGTGGGCTCATTTCTGCGGTTCACATCCCTTTCCCCAGAAGCAGGCACAGTGCTCTGACTTGGGAGTGGGCATAAGTCCAGGCACAGGGCCACCCCTGGCTTGCTGTCTCCACGTTGGCGTCAGTGTGAGGCGCGGGGAGCAGTCTGAACGACCTGCTTCACCAGCTTGGGCACAGACCAGACATGCTCCTGTTCCCTAACATGCACAGTGAGCTGCAGTGACCCACTCGCCCACCCTACAGAATGTCCAGGACCTTTCTCGGAGCATCCCTGCCACCTGGGGTTTGTTCAGTCCCGTTTCCAAACGTCAGTCCTTTCGTCCCCACCCCGCGGAAACAAAGAGATCTGGGGAATCTGGTTCTTTTGCCTGTTATTGCGCTGCATCATCTTGCCGTAAAAATTGTCCTTCAAGGTTTGCTGTCCCTTTGCCCGGTGCTGTGACGAGCCCTTCGCTCAGGTCCCCGGCAGCCCTCCGCAGTGCTCCTAGGGAAGCCGCTTACACACTCTGCAGAAGGTTCCGCCAGCTTTGTGTCAGGGCCCCTGGCTGGGAAGGGCCACCTGGCCAGCTGATCCTAGTGTTCAGCTGAGCTTACCAGCCAAACGTCTGTTTTCCTCTGGGGCTCTTATTCCTGTCCAGCCGGCTGACCGTGGCCGGAATGTTCCAGTCCCACTGGGAGGCTCTGACATGGTGACCCTGAAAGACTCAGGTCAGTTCCCCATCCCTGTGCTCCCAGGAGGTGTTCTGGCTCCGTAACAAAGGTTCTCACACCTGCTCCGCAGGGAAAGTGGGTCTGCAGGCGAGGGCCTTGTCGAGGCCCCAGGCAGAGGGGGCCCACGGCCTCGCTTTCAAGAGCCAGGAAGGTCGCTCGAGTGGATCTTCCTTGAACAAATGTTCTAGACCAAAACGCAGTTAGACATTTTAAGATGGCAGATTCTTAAAGTTCGGCCTGATCAGGGCTCTGAACGCAGAGAAAATGGGGCCTCGTGCGGAGTTTGGGTCAATTCCGTCACCTCACAGTTGCTTAGAAGAGTGTTAGCAGCTGGTTTTGAATGAGCACACCACATAGGAGCAGCCTGGGTACGTGTGTGTGTGCGGCGTGTCTGTTTAATGTGCGTTCGGGTAGTCTGTGGACCCCCCTTGGCATCCGTCAGGCTACTGGAACAGCCTGGCAGCAGGCCTCGTGTCACAAGCGTTTGTTCAGAGCGGTAAACACACACACAATCCATATTGTGTTTAAGGAGACAATGGTTCAAAGGGTTTGCCAGGCTATTTTTAACATTGAAGTCTGGAAGGAAAATGATGTCACATGCTGGGAAAGGGGTCCAGATATTTCAACAGACCACAGCCAAAGAATTCTGTTTTTTATTTGTTTCTCTCAGAATTGAATCATTCGAAAAAGGTGAGTTTTAACTCCTCATTCCAAAAAGCTTTGCAGCTTGAACTGTACCTGGAGTGAGTTTGTCTCCTGTGTTTTGTCAAACCGACATGAACACTCCTGCAAGCCAGGAGCCTGAGTGGTCGTGGGTGAGCTGGTGGCTGGGGAAGAGGAGGGGTCTTCTGAGAATGGAGAGGAGAAAACAAAAAAAAGGTGACCCTATTAGGATTTCCTGTCTCTGCTGTGTGATTTGGACAAACTACTGAGCCTCTCTGATTTTAAATCATCTCATTTGTAATACAGGGTCATACCCACCTCAGAAGATGGTTGTGTGTATTGATAAGACAATGAATGGAAACAGCTGTTGCGGTGAATGGCATGTATGGGGTTAAACAAGTCGTCTGTCTCTCCTTTCCTTTGACTTTGCTTTTCCTTCCCCGTGTTTTATTTTCTTCTACTGTTTACTGGGGAACAGGTGTTGCAAAGATCTCCCCTACCTACCCCGGCCTCCCACCTTCTCATGGGGAAGAGTGCCCAGAAGAGATGCTGTCATAGGAAGGTGTGGAGCAGGAGGAGCAGGAACAGAGCCATCACTCGTTCTGCGCCTGTGGGAGCGAGGTCCCCTCTCCGCAGGGAACGGTGGTCTCATCTGCAGATGGGCGAGACCCTGATGTAGTCCGTGCGGGGCTCGGGGACTCGGGGGTTGGGTCTTCTCTGGGGTCATGGATGGTCTGAGAGCGGTGGGTCGACCTCTCCCGGCCAGGACTCTGGGCTGGCAGGCCTGCTCCGGTGCTCAGGTGTGTGGGCTGCTCTGCAGTCCCTCGGCCTCTTGGTGAGAACTGTGCTCTTTTGCATCTTATTTCACTTTTGCCTCGTTGCCTGGGTTTCTTGTTTGCTCATAAGAGGGAGACTGGAGACAGTTGATTCTTGCTTTGGGGACACAATGTTTTCCTAGGAAAGCCCCAGGCAGAAGCGAGGGGAGCAGGCACCAGGTAGGAGACAGGGCCCTGCTGTCAGAGCACGGGAAGCAGCCTTCCCGTTCCTCGGGGGGGGGGGGGGGGGGGTGTACCAACTTTGGGAGGATAATTTCTCTACTATCATGAAAAATCTAGAATTGACCCAGCCTCCTCCCACTTCTGCTCACTGCTCCTTGAGCAACTACAGCCCAATGACTTCTTTTTATGAAGAAAGAGTCTCAAAAATGGCCCATCAGGTGGGCTGGCCCAGTGGCTGAGTGGTTAAAGTTCCATGCACTCTGCTTCAGCGGCCTGGGTTCACGGGTTTGGATCCCGGGTGTGGACCTACACCAATTGTCAGCCATGCTGTGGAGGCCTCCCACATCCAAAATAGAGGAAGATGGGCACAGATGTTAGCTCAGGGCCAGTCTTCCTCAGCAAAACAAACAAACGAACAGAAAGGCCCATCTGGGGATCATGGTGCTGGGGACAGTTTGGTTGAGTTATCCTCACGAGAAGGGTGCCCACTTCTTTTATTTTTTTTGGTGACGAAGATTGTCCCTGAGCTATCATCTGTGCCAGTCTTTCTCTATTTTGTGTGTGGGTCGCCGCCACAGCATGGCTGATGAGCAGTATGTAGGTCCACACCTGCGAAACCCAGGTTGCTGAAGCAGAGCACGAACTTAACCCCTACACCACCAGACCAAGGGTGCCCTCTTCACGTAAACATGAGGCTCCTGCTCACTGCGGCTGTTCGTTGAACCTGCTTGCTTCACCTGCTGGTCAAGCCTTAGTCTTGGGTCATTGGTGTGGGGACCTGAGGATGAACACTGATGAAGCAAGCAGCCTGGGGTGGACGCTGGGAGACGTGGGCAAAAGATGCTCAGAGGATGGGCATCTCACCTGAACTTGTGTGGTTAGGCTGGTCTTTCTGGAAGAAGTTATGTCTAAGCTGGGACCTACAGGATATACTTTAGACTCTGAAGCCAGAGCAGAGAATTCTGAGCAGCAGGAACAGAACATGCAAAAGGCTGGGGAGAGACAGGCACAGGGTAGTGGAGAAGCTACAGCTGCTCGTTATGGTCCGTGCGGAATGTGGAAAGAGTAAATGAGAAAGCTGGAGAGTCAGCAGGGGCCTGGTGATGTGGGGCCTTCTCTCCGACGTGGCTGTGCTTGCTGGATTGAAGATGCTGCATTTATTTATTACAAGGGAATGCTCTTCCTGAAAGGACAACCACATCTTTCTACCATATTTGAAATAGGGAAGGATTTTGTGAAGTTTCATGAAGAAGTCTACATTCGATGAATATTCCCTAGAACAAAGGCTAAAATTTCTATCTAAAAGAGGTTTTTTTCTATAATTAGGATAATGTTTATGTTTCCCAGCAAAAAGCTACTGTGTCCCCTTTATCAGAAATGGTAGAGATGGCTGGGCTGGGGGTGGGTGGGGGTTAGGTGTCAGTTTAGAGTCTGCTGTTAACAGTGTGAGGGGCCCCCCTGGGCCTCATTGATAAAACAGAGCATGGTAGATTAAAGGTGACTACAAATTCTTTGCTACTCTTCCCATTGAGAGGTGGCATCTGATTCCATTCCTCCTGAATCTGGGCTGGCCTTAGAAACTCGCTTGACCAATGCAGTGTGGCTGGGACTTCTGAGCGGGTCCTAAAGAGCCTTAGAGCTTCTGGGTGGCCTCTTGGAATGCTTGCTCTTGGGATGGTCCTCCTGGTAACCCAGCTGCTGTGCTGGGAAAAGCCTAAGCCACACAGAGAAGCCGTGTCTGGACACCCTGTCTCCAGCCCCAGTCGAGCTTTCAGCTGGCAGCCAGCACCATGCATCTGCTCTGGGCGGGAGCACCTTGCACGTCAAGGTTCGTTGAGCCTTCGGATGGTGCAGCCCCCGTGACAGCTGACTGCAGCGGTGAGCGAGGCTCCGTGAGAACCTCTGGCTGCATCCAGCAAACCCAGCAGACTGCGGGAGCTAAGAAGTTACAGTTTTATGCTAAGTTCTGAGGTTGTGTTCGTTGTGCAGCAACAGTTGACTGGAACACAGGGATTTGTCCAGACATTCTTTACGAGGCTTTTCAAACGCGGGTTAAGAGCCTTGAGTGGACAAAAGACCAGCCACAGTGGGATTAGAGAGGGTGAAGTGAGGTACCCCACGGCCACGCTCTTGGCACAGAGAGAATGCTGGAGACCTGGGTATTCCCCAAATGCAGAGAGTGCTCTTGTGAGGGAAAGGGTGACAGTCTAAGGGGAGAGACATCTTTCTAACATCGATACTGAGCTGCCGAGGAAGGGAGTGTTATCCTGGGACAAGAGAAGAGAGAGTACAGACAGGGTTCCTTCTCCTGCTCTTACGTTGCTGTGATCAGCGCGAACTGGAGTCAACCTGCAGGAAAGCCGACAACTCCAGAACCCCCCAGTCTGCCTCTGTGCAGAAGGTGCGTGATGCTCCTCAGTCCTTTTGCCATAGAGGATTGAGAGAGGAAGGATGAAGAAGAGACGCAAAATGACTGCAGCAGCCGCTCCCAATCCACCACTCTGCAGCCTTCCTTTGCACCGGCAGATCCCTGGTGTACTTGATGTCTGTGTGTCCCAACTCAATGGGCCTAGTGAAGACGCTGCATTTTCCAGTCTCCTGTGCAGTGAGTAGTGTCCATATGACACAGTTCTGGCCAGAGGTGTAAAGAGAACTCACTGGGTGAATCATCTGGACAGTGTGCAAACGGGTGCAGACTCCCTTGGCCTGCGCTCTTTGTCCTTGGTCCCTCCTCCTCCATGGGTCCGGGGCGGGGGTGCTAAGCCCTTGCATTTCTCGGGAGCCCCCGGATGCAGAGGCTGCCAGTCAGGGACTGCACTTTGAGAACCACTGTTCAGTCGTCCTGGGAGATGGGACGGATATCACGTGTGAGTCTTTCTAGGCCCCAGAGCAGCTGGAGGGTGTCCAGAGGAAGGGTGAGCCTCAATGATTACAGTCGTGACTGGAAGCGTAGAGGGAATTGGACCCCACTGTCGCCATTGGAATAAACAACATGGGCCTTTTGTTCTTCAGGAACAGTGGGGACGTGACCAGATAAGGGTGTTCTTCCCAATGGCATGTCCGCACACAGCCCCCGCCTGTCTCTCGCCTGGTAGCCTGTTCCCCATCACTGTCAGGCTGGTCCTCATCTGTCTGGAGTCTACGGCCGGGGCTGTGCAATGGTTCTGGATTGCAGGCATGTTTTATCCATCATGATTCAGTTGTTACCATACACAGTGTTTATTTTTCTTCATAAAAAGATGCAAGCTGTGAGCCTCCAAATGCTGGGAGCTCAGAATATTCCATTTGTTTGTGGAGAGACAGACTGGATGGCACAATTTCAATCAAACTATGAAATGCAGCCTGGCATGCCTGCAGAGAACGGGAAATAATAACGCCGTGTGCTCCTCTTTCCGAGAAGCCCGAGAGCCATGCACACCGTTAACTCCTTACTCCCTGGGAGGGTCCTGGTGGACGTATTCCCCCAGCGGCCGGGGCCCAGGGAACTGTCGAGAGTGGTCCATCCTTGCACGGGGACAGGCAGGGCCGTGGGGCACAGGGTGTGCCCCACTGATTGACTCTGGGTGACAAGGCGTGTGTGCTTTTGGTTCTCAAATGGAAATGGCCCTCTTTTCTAATTACAAAAGTAATAAATGATTATTAAAAGTTTTTAGGAAAACAAAGTCTGAACACCAAAAAAAAAAAAAAAAAACCCACCTAAAATTTCTCCCTGTTTGTGCTTATCTGCCTGTTTGTATCTAACTTGTCTTTTTCAACTGAGGACAGCTCTCTGGTTATCATTTATCGATCTAGTTCCCCGACTGTGAGGGCTGCACAGTGTTCCACCTTGTGGCTCCATCAGCCTGGGTGAGGCAGGGTTGGCTGTCAGCCGCTTTCTCTTTTCGAAGCTGTGCCGCCTGGAACACTCTGAAACATTCACCTTGGCCCCTTGTGGGCTCAGTTGCTGAGGGTCAGCTCTAAGCAGTGGGATACCTGGGGAAGTGCTTTTGAGGAACATTCCCGAACCATCCCCCCTGAAGTCCCTGCAAAGGACACCAACCCCACAGAGCAGGGGCCTGTCTCCGACTGTCACTCCGGAGGACACTTTGTCACTCTTGGGGATCCTCTTCTCTTCAATTTCTGAATGACCGGCATATCTTGACATGGGAGATCTCTATGTAATAAAGATTTTATTTTTTTCTTCTTCTTATAAATTGTAGTTATAATAAATATTTTATTATTATAATAATAGCATTTGGTTGTTTCCTTATTTCAGCTTTTTGTTATGAAAATGTTCAAACTTTGATAAAGTTGAAATAATAGTACAATGAATACCCACATACCCTCCATCTAGATTCAGTTATTTACAGTTTTCTATACATGATTTCTCTCTCTATATATGAATTCGTGTTTAAATTTTCCTAACAACCGCAGTACTATTATCACACAAGAGAAAATTAACGATTTCATAATATCAGCTAATGTCTAGTGCATAGTCAAAGTAACCCCGTATCTGCAAAGTATTATTTCGGTATAGCAACTGCTGTATAAGACGTAGTGATAATATCTGGGCTTCTGCATCACAGTCAGCTGCGACTATGTTTTTAACAGGTGCTGGGGCTTGAATTCAAAATTCTTAAAGGAAATCAAGAAAGAAAAAGTTCTGGGAGGTCACAGGTTACAGGCCTTATCGGAGGTGGGGGGTTGAGGGTTGGGAGAGGAGTTCACAGCAAAGTCGGGCCATAGCAGTGGCCGCGTTGCCTCAGTGACCAGCCGCGTATGGAAGGCCAGATGAGGAAAGAGAGACTCTTACTCCAAGACCCCAGGGAGTCATGCAACCCAGAAGGGGCGGGGGAGTGAGGACTTGGGCCCTCCCTGGATCCCAGGCCCAGAGAGGGAGCCACCCGGTCTGCTCTGCTGGCTGAGGGGTAGGGGTGGGTGTCATCCTTGGTGAGCCAAATTTGCTTCATCTCTTGAAGAATTTCAAAGGAAACCTTTGTTTTTGTTTGCAAGATTCTACAGAAAGCAGAGGGGTAGGGGCGGGGGATAGGATTTTCTAAAAATTGAAAGTTTTCCTGCAAGTTAGCAAATTTACTCAGTGATGAGATCCCCAGGGGCCCTGGCGCAGGGGCAGTGGCAGGACACAAAGGAGCAGCATGGCCACCAAGGTAGGGCGGCAACTTCCAGAGCCAGCACAGCGTTATTGCCACAACTAACCCAGCACAGGGGGAACGAGCCATGAACTCGTTAAGTTGTGCAAGATGTGACTTTGATGTTCGGGGCGGGAGGCAGTGGTGATGGTGGCAGCACGAGTCATCTCAGGCCCCTGACAAGGCCTTGTCATTTGTGCAGGGTTGTGTGTGTCCTGCAATGAGGGGCTGGGCGAGCTGACTGCCCGGTATCTGCTCCCTGTGCTCCCTGTTTCTGCTGCCTGTGGGAAAAAACTAAACAAACCTTTAGTCTGAAGTTACCCGAATGTCTTGTCAGGAGAGTCCACTTCGTTCAGAACTTGGAACCGCCACGGTTTTCAGCAGCGAAGCTTAATGAACTGGGGCCTGGGAAATAGGCAATAAGCTTCTGGCCTGCTTAACCGAATATCGTCTCTCTTGTACTGACTGCAATAATGTGTTTTATTTCCCCACTTTTGATTAGCTCTCAACTAAAGGCCACACTACATGAGCCCCTGTGGCCTTCTTTTTAGAGCAGTGGAAATCTCAGCTTCACATTCGCCTTCTGAGCATCTCAAATGCCCTCCGATGGCAGACCAAAAAGTGAGGTTTTGAAATGAAAGTGAGGTTTCAGTAATGGCCATGGTTTGCCATCTCCCCTCTTATAAATGCAATCTTTTTTCCTTTTGTATTTATTTGGATTTTTATTAAGTTGGATTGTTTAAGCTGGCAGGGTGTTTTTAATGAGACTGGTGATGCCAATCTAAACAGCTCAAGTCCCCTTACAATCACATAAACAGATTAAAGTGGGGATGCACGGCAGAGATATTTCTGGAATGCATCTGAGGGTTGGATTTCTGCTGGTTCCAGAGTGTGGCTTCCTTTTGAAACATCTTTGCATTAGGTTTGAAATCATCAGTAATTTGCTAATTGGGAGCAAAAATTTGGTATTTGCAGCTGAAGAAAGAGGAATAGAGAGAGAGAAAAAGAGAGAGAGAGAGAGAGTTAGGCATTAGGCCCTGGGTCCCAGCGTGTCAGTCTCAGTTTAGCTGTTTCTGAAGCCCGTGAACCACTCTGAGGCTCAGCTTCCTCAAATCTTCTTCACCACTGATCTTGAACATCCCTCTCCCAGTCTGGGGCTCACTCAGTACAATGAGCTCTTCAAAACTGGAATATTGCCGTTTTCATTGCATTTACTGAGATGGTGAACATAGGTTCCACACTCTCCTCCCTCTTAGATCTATAATATGAGTTTTACATTTAACCATAATTAGAAGGAAAAAATGGTAAATAAATTGTATCTGTAAAATATATGTACCATAGCCAGGCTATGAAATAAAACTGTTATTATTTCTCAAGTTTTTCTGAGAGTTGTTTTATGGACAAATCCTAATTCTCCCATATTTGAAATATGCTAAAAACTGAAAGATGGAAAACTGAAAAGCTTCAGTGATCTCTCTAGACTACCTGACACTACTAGCATGTGAGCCAGCCACCCATCCACCCAGTTACCCAGCCAGCCAGCCAGCCAGCCAGCCAGCCATCCATTGACCCGCCCATCTATTCACCTGCCCAACCATCCACCCATCTATCCATTTGGTCATTCTTTCTACTTCTTTTAAGCATCTGTGGTATTAAACATGTTGCCAGTTTCTGTAAACTTGATGCTTTAACATCTGCCCCGTGTGCATATGTTGGACACACCTTGTTCTGGAAAGCCTCATAATAGGCCTGAGTCACTTTGCCTTGGCCTCCTGCCTCCCTCGTTACCTCTTGCTCAGGAGGAGTCCTTTTCCTGGGGGTGCACTTTTCAAATACAAACCAACTAATCCAGAGTCTACACCCCTAACTACCTTCCTTATTGGATTCTCATGCTTGGGGCCACTACTCACCTGCCCTATCACCTCAGGCCAGGTGCCGGACAACTAGGAACAGCCCCCGTATCCCAGAGCCCTCTGGAATTGCTCAAATGAGACAATCCCAAAACTACTGCCCTGCCCACCCTTCCATTTCCGTGGAAAGCACGATAAAGGCTCTTGTCCACAGTTCCCCTCACTCCCTCTGCCTCCTGACTGACCCTGGTGCTTCTCCATGTGGCCCCCATGACGTGGTGTGCCCTCTCCTCTTGGCAACAGTGAGTAAGAAACTATCTTTTCAATGTCAGTCATCTCCTGATCCATTGGCTTTACCATACCTGAATAATACTAAAACCTATTAAAATGCCTACTATGTGCCAGGCATTGTGCTAGGCACTGCAATGTGAAGATGAGCAAGAAGAGTCCCTGCTTATAGTTTGGATGGAGACCCAGACAAGCAAACACAGACTGACAACACAGGCAGTGTGGGAAGTGCTGGATTCATGACTGTGTTGTGAGCACAAAGGGAAGGGAGCTGGCGAGCATGGTTTTGGGCTGGATCTTGAAAGGTGAGAAGGGGAAAAAGCATGTTCAGAGGCGCAGAGCTGGAGTGGGCATGGTGGAGGCAACAAGGGCAAATAATTTTGTGTGGCTAAATGCAGGAAGGCTCAGGGTGGTGATCTTAGAAAGTCTCGGATGCCATGCCAAGGATTTTGGACACTAATCTCTGAGTAATGAGGGGCCAGAGATGGCTTATAAGCAGGTGCCATGATCAAATGTCACCTGAAGGTGAGACTGGAGTCGGAGAGATCAGGATTGGGCTAATAATGCACTGCAGGGACTTGAAGAGTGGATTAAGCAGTGGCTGTGGGAAGGATTCAAGAATCAATTGGAGACTTGGAAACTAAGCCTTGGTGACCGAATGGATGTGGGGACTCCTGAGCACCTGGATGTGGGCCACAGGTACTGATGCGATGCTGTTAAGTGAGGTGCACACAGAAGGGTGGATCCAACGGAAAAGGTGGGGGAAGGGAAGGGCAAGCTTTTACACTCCTGTGGAACATTCAGGGGAAGACAAAGAGAGGAGCTGCCTGTGGGGGTAGCGTAGTTCCTAACCGAACCTTAGAGGAGAAGTGAGATCGCCTGGAGAGAAAGCCAAGGACAGAAACCTGAGGAAGCCAATATGTAACGGTACTCATGACCATCCTCCCTCCTGGATCGACCCCAGCCTCTTTGATTTCCCATCTCAGCCTCCCTCCCTGGCTCCTTTCCCTTATTACGAGCTCTGCATGCCGTGTGTGCGTGTGTGTATGCATGTGAGAGACAGATTGAGGGTGGCATTGACTGCAGTTTGCTGGGAGGTTGAGGTAAGAAGTAAAGGAGGGAGAGGGTGAAACATCAGGAGAGATGTCAAATATTTGATCAAATAAGGACACGGAAAAGGGTGGAAAAGAAGGCTTAGCTTCGAAGCGGAGGAAGGGTGTCTCCTTTTCTAGACAGGAAAGGAGCAGGTGAGAACTGGCGTTGGATGAACAATTTAGAGGTGGAGGGAACATTAGCTCTGAACGTTTCTTTTCTCTGTGAATCTAGAGGCAAGGGGTGGCTGGAAGTGCAAGGCAGTGTGTGTGTGCTGATGGCCCTTTGAAGAGTGGAAGGGGTAGTGTCGAGTCAGCGGTGTGTGTCTGAACGAGCCTTCCTGTGTGCACATTGGGCACAGGGACACCGTGGGTGGTACAGGCCACGGAGGTGAGTGACACAGGCTTTGCCCTCAGGGAGCGTTTGCTCTGTTGATGGAGCTGGCAGCCTCACCTCTGGCTACAGAACAAAGCAGAAGGTAGTGCTCTAACAGCTGGCAGCCTGAGTCCTGAGGGACCAGGACCAGCTTCCCAGGGGTTGTGGCATTTAAGCTTGTCTTAAAGGATGTATAAGAGGCCAACAGGCTGAGAAAGAAGGGGACCCAAACTTTGCTTGCAAATATGGCAAGCAGAAATATCAAATCCCTCAGAGAAAAATCAAAGTAAACCCAGGGGGTGGGGGTGGGGAGTGAGGATGGTTTGAAAAGTGTGGCTTTTTCTACATCTTTGAGAGTGGAGAGCCATAGCAGCGACTGAACAGCGATGAGCATGTTTCTAATTATCACATCAAGTCTTTGATCTGTTTTAATTATTTGTTTCCCTCTGCAAACACAAATTTGACTCACTGGTGCTGTGTTTCGCCAGCTGCTCTGCATGGGGGTGCTCAGGCAGTGGGCCACAAATGTTTCCCAAATGAAATACAAGTGCCCTGCCTCTCTACTCAGCTTCACAAATATGGAGCTCCCACTGCGCGCTAGGTGATGAGGAGAGCAGGAAGAAACAGGACCCCTGTCTGAGGTTGCCTCAAATGCTGCTGACTGTCTCTCTTGCCCAGGGAAGAGATTCTGGAAGAAGAGAGGAGAAAATATAAAAATCCTGATCAATTAGAACCCAATCTATGGAAATATGAACACCTTGCAGGTGGATAAAAGCTGGAGATTTGTTAATAAAAACAGCTTTCCGGGTGGGTCTTCTGGGATTCTGGATGTCAGCTTTGTATTTGAAGCTTCTGCATCTTTTGTGTAAAACTTTCAGCAACAATCAGATGAAACTGCGGGATGGTTCACTCCACCAACTTACTGAGGCTGGGAGGCAGTCAGGCAAAAAAACCTTTCAAATGCAGGCTTGTGAGTTTTGGTATTAAAAAATACTTCATTGAGGCATATTTTACATATCATATAACTCATCCATTTCAGGTGTACAATTCAATGCTTTCTTTAAGTAAATTTACCAAGTTGTATAACCATCAACATAAATCACTTTTATAACATTTCCATCACCCTAGTAAGAACTCTCATGCACATTTATTGTTAATCCCCATTCTTCTCTCCCTGTACCCCAGGCAACCATTAATCTACTTTGTAGATTTGCCTTTTTCTGGACATTTCAAATAAATGGAGTCATACAATATGCAGTGTCTTGTGTGTGGCTTTTTTCACCTAGCAAAGTGTTCTTGAGGTCCGTCCACGTCTCATCATGTATTAGTAGTCTATTTCCTTTCATTGCTGAATAATATTCCATTGTATTGTCATACCATATTTTTTCACCCATTTACCAGTTGTTGCACATTTTAATTGTCCAATTAATTTAATTTAATTGTCCAATTTTGGTTTTTTATGAAAAATGCTGCTATGACAATCCCTGTGCAAGTCTTTGTATGGGAGAAAGACTCAAAATTTGTAATAAAAAGTTCTATCCCAATTCTCAGTTATCCAGAATGCTACATCTGCTCAAGAAAAGGTTTTGTATGCAGGCCAGGGTTTTATGGTTCCAACAGGTGAGTACAAAAGAAAGAAGACTGAGCCTTTTCTCTAGAGAAATTCAGCTGAGTCCTGGAGGCAGAGTATAGCTGTCAAGATGAGGTTGAGTTGACAGGCACTTCTGAATGTCAGGAACTTGATTCATGGGTATCTGAATCAACCACTAAAAAAAGTAAAAAAAAAAAAAGTACAGCTGATATGTTAAGAAAGAAGAGCAAATGGGATCATATAAAAGCCTCAATTAAAGCCACAAAAGGCAGAAAACAAGTGGAAGACAACAATAGGAACAAAGAACAAGGGCAACAAATAGAAAACAGTAACAAATATGGTAGATGTTAATCCAACTATATCAATAATCACTTTGAATGTCAATGGTCTAAATGCATCAATTAAAGGATAGAGATTGTCAGATGGATCAAAAAACAAGACTCAACTCTATGTTGACTATAATAAACTCACTTTATTTATTTATTTATTTTTTTGAGGAAGATTAGCCCTGAGCTAACTACTGCCAGTCCTCCTCTTTTTTGCTGAGGAAGCCTGGCCCTGAGCTAACATCTGTGCCTATCTTCTTCTACTTTACATGTAGGACGCCTACCACAGCTTGGTGTGCCAAGCGGTGCCATGTCCACACCAGGGATTTGAACCAGTGAACCCTGGGCCACTGAGAAGCGGAACGTGTGAACTTAACAGCTGCGCCACTGGGCCAGCCCCAATAAACTCACTTGAAATATAAAGACACATACAGATTAGAAATAAAGGGATGGAGAAAGATATACCATGCTAACACCAATCAAAAGAAAGCAGAAGTAGCAATATTAAATTCAGACACAGCAGACTTCAGAGCAAGGAAAGTTATTGGGGATGAAGAGGGATATTACATAATGATAAAAGACTCAATTCTCCAATAAGACATAAGAATCCTTAATGTGTATATGCCTAATAACAGAGTGTGAAACTGTGTGAGGCAAAAACTGATAGAAACGCAAGGAGAAATAGATGAACTCACTTTTATAGTTGGAGACTTCAACACACCTTTCTCAGAAAAGGAGAGGTCCAGCAGGCAGAAAATCAGAAAAAAACATAGTTGAACTCAACAACACAATCAGTCAACTGGATGTAATTGACATCTATGGATTACTTCATTTAACAATAGCAGAATACACATTCTTCTCAAGCTCCTACGGAACATTTGGCAAAATAGCCCATTGCGCCATAAAACATACTTAACAGATTTAGAAGAATAGAAATCATACAGTATCTGCTCTGAGACCCAATGGAATGAAACTAGAAATCAATAAGAGCAAGATAGCCAGAAAATCCCCAAAATACTTGGAGATTTAACAGTATGTTTCTAAATAACCTGTGAGACAAGGAAGAAATCTCAAGAGAAATTTTAAAATATTTTAAACTAAATGAAAATGAAAAAATAACATCAATATTTGTGGGATATAGTAAAAGCAGTGCATAGATGGAAATTTATAGCATTGAATGCATATATTAGAAAGGAATAAAGATAAAAAATCGATAATCTAAGTTTTTACCTTAGGAAACTAGAAAAAGAAAAGCAAATTAAATCCAAAGTAAGCAGAAGAAAAGAAATAATGAAAATTAGAGCAGTAATCAATGAAATTGAAAACAGGAAATTAACAGATAAAATCAATGAAACCAAAAGCTGGTTCTTTGAAAAGCTCAATATAATCAATCAGCCTCCAGCCAGGCTAAGTATGAACAAAAGAGAGAGAACACAAATTACTAGTATCAGAAATGAAAGAGAGGACATCACTACAGATCCCATGGACATTAAAAGGATAACAAAGGAATATTATGAACAACTCTATGACCACAAATTTGATAACTAGATGGAATGGACCAATTCCTTCAAAGACGTGATTTGCCAAAATCCACACAAAAAGAAATAGACAACATGAATAGGTCTAAATGTATTAAAGAAACTGAATCAATAATTAATATCCTTACAAAACAGAAAGTCCCAGGCCCAGATGAGTTTACTTTGAATTCTACTGGATATATAAGGAAGAAATTATACCAGTTCTCTACAATCTCTTTCAAAAGATAGAATTAGAAGGAATACTCCCCAACTCATTCTATGAGGCGAGCATTACTCTAATACTAAAACCAGACAGAGACATTGCTAGAAAAGAAAACTATGGACCAATATTTCTCATTAAGAGAGATGCAAAAATCCTCAAAAAATATTAGCAAATTGAATTTAACAATATATAAAAAGAATTGTACATCATGACCAAGTGAGATTTATTGCAGGTATGCAAGGCTGGTTCAACATTTGAAAGTCAATTAATCCATCATGACAATTGACTACAGAAGAAAAATTACATGATCATACCAATAGATGTATAAAAGCATTTGACAAAATCCAACACCTAGTCATGATAAAAACTCTCAGTAAACTAGGAATGGGGAGGAACTTCTTCAATTTGATAAAGAATATCTATAAAGACTATATTATACACGAGATTCTAAATACAAACCTCAGGGTAGACACTAAAATAAAATACAGAACAGAGTCACAAATCATAAATAAGGAAAAATCTAAGAAACCCAGCATAAGAAGTTGCAGTATTAAATGGGTAGGCTAAAGCACACAGGAAAAGAAATGCAGGAAAACAAGATAATGAGTGACAGATTGACAGCATTAAGTCCACATGCATCAATAATCACTCTCAATGTAAATGGATTGAACTCTCCAATAAAAAGACACAGAGTGGCAAAATGGATTAAAGAACAAGATCCAACAATTTGTTGCCTCCAAGAAACACAGCCTCAGCCCCAAGGACAAACACAGGATCAGGGTGAAGGGGTGCAGGACAATACTTCAAGCTAATAGCAAGAAAAAAAAGGCAGGTGTTGCAATTCTTATATCAGACAAAGTGGATTTCAAAATAAGACAGGTAAAGAGAGACACAGAGGGACAACATATAATGATCAAAGGGACACTTCATAAAGAAGAAATAACGCTTATAAATATCTATGCACCCAACACAGGAGCACCAAGATTCATAAAGCAACTATTAACAGACCTAAAGGAAGATGTTAAAAACAACACAATAATAGTAGGGGACCTCAACACCCCACTCACATCAATGGACAGATCATCCAGACAGAAAATCAACAAGGAAATAGTGGAGCTAAATGAAAAACTAAAACAATTGCACTTAATAGACATATATAGATCACTTCACCCTAAAAGAGCTGAATACACATTCTTCTCAAGTGCACATGGAACATTCTCAAGGATAGACCATATGTTGGGAAACAAGGCAAGCCTCTACAAATTTAAAAAAATTGAAATAATAACAAGCATCTTCTCCGATCATAATGCTATAAGGCTAGAAATTAATTACAAGAAAAAAGCTGAGAAAGGCACAAAGATGTGGAGACTAAACAACACACTACTGAACAAGCAATGGATCATTGAAGAACTTAAAGAAGAAATAAAAAAATACCTGGAAACAAATGAAAATGATAGCATGCCATACCAACTCATATGAGATACAGCAAAAGCTGTATTAAGAGGAAAATTCATCACAATACAGGCACATCTTAACAAACAAGAAAAATCCCAAATAAGCAATCTTAAACCACACCTAACTGAACTAGAGAAAAAAGAACAAATAAAGCCCAAAGTCAGCAGAAGGAGAGAAATAATAAAAATCAGAGCAGAAATAAATACTATTGAAACGAAAAAGGCAGTAGAAAAGACCAATGAAACAAAGAGCTGGTTCTTTGAGAAGATAAATAAAATTGACAAACCCCTAGCCAGATTTACAAAGAAAAAAAGGGAGAAAGCTCAAATAAACAAAATCAGAAATGAAAGAGGAGAAATAACAACAGACTCTGCAGAAATACAACGGATTATAAGAGAATACTACGAAAAACCATATGCCAACAGAATGGATAACCTAGAGGAAATGGATAAATTCTTGGACTCCTACAATCTCCCAAAGCTCACTCAAGAAGAGGCAGACAATTTGAACAGACCAATCACAAGGAAAGAGATTGAAACAGCAATCAAAAACATCCCAAAGAATAAAACCCCAGGACCAGATGGCTTTCCTGGGGAATTCTACCAAACTTTCAGAGAGGATTTAATACCTATCCTTTTCAAGCTATTCCAAAAAATTAGGGAAGATGGAACACTTCCTAACACATTCTATGAGGCCAACATCACACTGACACCAAAACCTGACAAGGACACCACGAGAAAAGAGAGCTACAGGCCAATATCACTGATGAACATAGACGCAAAAATTCTAAACAAAATTTTGGCAACCAGAATTCAGCAATTTATCAAAAGGATAATACATCATGATCAGGTGGGATTCATACCAGGGACACAGGGATGGTTCAACATCCTCAAATCAATCAACGTGATATACCACCTCAACAAACTGAGGAATAAAAACCACGTGATCATCTCAATAGATGCAGAGAAGGCGTTTGAGAAGATCCAACAGCCATTTATGATAAAAACTCTGAACAAAATGGACATAGAAGGAAACTACCTCAACATAATAAAGGCCATATGTGACAAACCCATAGCCAACATCATACTCAGTGGGCAAAAACTGAATGCCATCCCCTTGAAAACAGGAACGAGACAAGGATGCCCTCTATCACCACTCTTATTCAACATAGTACTGGAGGTCCTGGCCAGAGCAATCAGGCAAGAAAAAGGAATAAAAGGAATCCAAATAGGGATGGAAGAAGTGAAACTCTCGCTGTTTGCAGACGACATGATCTTATATATAGAAAACCCCAAAGAATCCATTGGAAAACTCTTAGAAGTAATCAACAACTACAGCAAAGTTGCAGGGTACAAAATCAATTTGCATAAATCAGTAGCATTTCTATACTCCAATAATGAACTAACAGAAAAAGAACTCAAGAACACAATACCATTCACAATCACAACAAAAAGAATAAAATATCTTGGGGTAAATTTAACTAAGGAAGTGAAGGACCTATATAATGAAAATTACAAGGCCTTTCTGAGAGAATTGGATGACGACATAAGGAGATGGAAAGACATTCCATGTACATGGATTGGAAGAATAAACATAGTTAAAATGTCAGTTCTACCTAAAGCAATCTACAGATTCAACACCATCCCAACCAGAATCCCAATGACATTCTTTACAGAATTAGAACAAAGAATCCTAAAATTCACATGGGGCAACAAAAGACCCCGAATTTCTAAAGCAATCCTGAGAAAAAAGAACAAAACGGGAGGCATCACAATCCTTGACTTCAAAACATACTACAAAGCTACAGTAATCAAACAGCATGGTACTGGTACAAAAACAGGTGCACAGATCAATGGAACAGAATTGAAAGCCCAGAAATAAAACCACACATCTATGGACAGCTTATCTTCAACAAAGGAGATGAGGGCATACAATGGAGAAAAGAAAGTCTTTTCAACAAATGGTGCTGGGAAAACTGGAAAGCCACATGTTAAAGAATGAAAATTGACCATTCTTTTTCACCATTCACCAAAATAAACTCAAAATGGATCAAAGATCTAAAGGTGAGACCTGAAACCATAAGGCTTCTAGAAGAAAACGTAGGCAGTACATTCTTGACATCAGTATTAAAAGGATCTTTTCGGACACTGTGCCTTCTCAGAGAAGGGAAACAATAGAAAGAATAAACAAATGGGACTTCATCAGACCAAAGAGCTTCTTCAAGGCAAATGAAAATAGGATTGAAACAAAAAAACAACCCACTAACTGGGAAAAAATATTTGCAAGTCATATATCTGACAAAGGCTTAATATCCATAATATATAAAGAACTCTCACAACTCAACAACAAAAGAATCAAAGAACCCAATAAAAAATGGGCTGGAGACATGAACAGACATTTCCCCACAGAAGATATACGGATGGCCAATAGGCACATGAAAAGATGCTCATCATTGCTGATCATCAGGGAAATGCAAATCAAAACTACACTAAGATATGACCTTACACCCATTAGAATGACAAAAATATCTAAAACTAATAGTAACAAATGTTGGAGAGGTTGTGGAGAAAAAGGAACCCTCATACACTGCTGTGGGAATGCAAACTGGTGCAGCCACTATGGAAAACAGTGTGGAGATTCCTCAAAAAATTAAAAATAGAACTATTATACGATCCAGCCATCCCACTACTGGATATTTATCCAAAGAGCTTGAAGTCAGCAATCCCAAAAGTCCTATGTACCCCAATGTTCATTGCAGCATTATTTATAATAGCCAAGACATGGAAGCAACCTAAGTGCCCATCAACAGACGAATGGATAAAGAAGATGTGGTACATATATACAATGGAATACTACTCAGCTGCAAAACAGAACAAAATCATTCCATTTGTAATAACATGGATGGACCTTGAGGGAATTATGTTAAGTGAAATAAGCCAGCTTGAGAACGATAATCTGTGTATGACTCCACTCATATGAGGAATTTAAAAATGTGGACTAAGAACAGTTTAGTGGATACCAGGGGAAAGGTGGGGTGGGGGGTGGGCACAAAGGGTGAAGAGGTGCACCTACAACACGAATGACAAACATTAATGTACAACTGAAATTTCACAGGATTGTAACCTATCATTAACTCAATAAAAACATAAATAATAAAAAAAGAATATCCATAAAAACCCTACAGCTAACATCATACTTAATGGTGAGAAACTTGAAGATGTTCCCTCCCACCACTGCTTTTCAACATCATTCTGGAAGTCCTAGCTTATAAGATGAGATAAAGGAAATAAAAAGTATACAAATTGGGAAGGAAGAAATAAAACTTTGTGGATAACATGACCATCTATGTAGAAAATCTGAAAGAATCAACAAAAAAATCCTGGAACTAATAAGTGATTACAGCAAGGTTGCAGGATACAAGGCTAATATAAAAAAGTCAATTGATTTCCTGTAGGCCAGCAAGGAACAAATGGAATTTGAAATTAAAACACAATATCATTTACAGTAGCACTCAGAAAAAATGAAACATTTAGATATAAATCTAACAAATATGTCTATGTATGTGAGGAAGACTACAAAACTCTGGTGAGAGAAATAAAAGAATTAAATAAATGGAGAGAAATTTCACGTTCATGGATAGGAAGATTCAATATTGGTAAGATGTCAGTTCTTCCCAACTCGATCTACAGATTCAATGCAGTTCCAATCAAAATCCTAGCAAGTTATTTCATGGATATCAGCAAACTGATTCTAAAGTTTATATAGAGAAACAAAAGACCCAGAATAGCCAACACAATATTGAAGAAGAAGAACAAAATTGTTGGATTGATGCTACCCAACTTCAAGAATTACTATTAAGCTATAGTAATTAAGACAGTGTAGCATTGGCAAAAGACTAGACAAAGAGATCAATGGAACAGAATGAAGAGCTCAGAAATAGACCTACATAAATATAGTTAAAGGAGCAAAATGCATTGACATAGGAGTAAAGGCAATGCAATGGAGAAAAGGGTCTTTCTAACAAATGGTGCTGGGAAAGGTGGACGTCCACATGCAGAAAAATGCGTCTAGACATAGACCTTACAACCGTCACAAAAATCAACTTAAAATGGATCACAGACCTAAATGTAACATGTAAGACTGCAGCTCTTAGAAGATGGCAGAGGAGGAAAACTAGATGACTTTGGATTTGGCAATGACTGTTTAAATACAACAGCAAAGGCATGACTGATGAAGAAAGAAGTGATAAAGTGGACTTCATTAAAATTAAACACTTCTGCTATGCAAAGCACACAGCCAAGGGAATAAAAGGAGAAACAGTAGACGGGGAGAAAATATTTGCAAAAGACATGTCTGGTAAAGGGCTATTATCTAAAATATAAAGAGAACTCTTAAAACCCAATAATAAGAAAACAAACAATCCATTTAAAAACTGGACCAAGGATCTTAACAGACACCCCACAAAAGAAGATACAGAGATGGCAAAGAAGCATATGAAAGGATGTTCAACATTATTAGCCATCAGGGAAATGCAAATGAACACAGTAGTGAGATTCCACCACACACCTATTAGAATGGCCCAAACCCAGAACACTAACAGCGACAAACGCTGGCGAGGACATTGAGCAACAGGAATTCTCATTCATTGTTGGTGGCAATGCAAAATGGTACAGCCACTTTGGAAGACAGTTTCTTACAAAACTAGACATACTCTTACTGTAAGATCCAGCAATCGCACTTCTTGGTATTTACTCAAAGAAGTTGAAGCCTTATGTCCACACAAAAACCTGCACACAGATACTTACAGCAGCTTTATTCATAATTGCCAAAACTGGGAAGCAACCAGGATGTCCTTTAGGAGGTGAATGCAGTAATAAACTGTGGTACATCCAGACAAGGGAATATTATTCAGCACTAAAAATAAATGAGCTGTCAAGCCCTGAAAAGTCATGGAGGAAACTTAAATGCATATTAATCAGTGAAAGAAGCCAATCTGAAATTCTAGAAAAGGCAGAATACGGAGACAGTAAAAAATCAGTGGTTGCCAGGGGTTAGAGGGAGGGAGAGCTGAACAGGCGGAACATAGGGTAGTGAAATTACTCTGTATGACACTGTAACGGTGGATACTCATCATCGCGTGTTTGTCCAACCCGTAGAATGTACAACACCAAGAGCGAACCCTAATGTAAACTGTGGACTGTGGGTGGTAATGATGTGTCAATGCACCACTCTGGTGCGGGATGTTGATAACGGGGGGCTGGGCTGTGTGTGTTGGGGGGCAGGAGGTCTATGGAAATCTCTGTGCCTTCATCTCAATTTTGCTGTGAAACTAAAACTGTTCCAAAAGCAAAATCTATAAAATAAAAGAGAGAAAGAGAGAGAGAACACAAGGTAAAAAAGATCCCATTGGAGGAATTTGTCTAATGAGTGTGTTCTGGATGGCTGACAATGACTTCTGGGGTCAGAAGAGAGAAGAAACAATGCAGAGGATACGTTTGTAGGCCTGGGCTATGTGGTCCATGCAGGCTGGGAATACATCTGTTCCTGGAGTGTATGGGGAGATTCTTGTCTCCTCTGTCCACCACGTGGGTGAAAATGAATGGGGAGAAGCTGCTCATTAACACAGATGTGCGAAGTAAGGCTGTGGAGAGTCTGGAACACATCAGCAGGATCAGATCTACATCAGACAGTGCAGATGTCATGGTGGGTGCTCAAAAGAGGAGCAGGATGAGTGATGTCAGTAGTGGTCGTAATACTTGAACAGGTGTCTGTGCTTCAGATCGCAATCTGAGGTAAGAGCCCAGCAAAAATGGGAGAACCGGGGCCCACCTGGAGGTGCAGCGGTTGGGTGCGCACGTTCTGCTTCGGCAGCCCAGGGTTCGCCGGTTTGGATCCTGGGTGCGGACATGGCACCACTTGGCAAAGCCATGCTGTGGTGGGCGTCCCACATGTGAAGTGGAGGAGGATGGGCATGGGTGTTGGCTCAGGGCCGGTCTTCCTCGGCGAAAAGAGGAGGATTGGCAGCAGTTAGCTCAGAGCTAATCTTCCTCAAACAAAACAAAACCAAACAAAAAACAAACAAAAAAAAATGGGAGAACTGTTATGCTCCAGACTCAGCCCTTATGCTTTAGGAGCTTTCTGTCTGGATGGAAAAAGATACAGAAATAGATAATTTACAACCCAGCAAGACAAACATATCATAGGGGAGATGGGACAAGAAGAGGGGCCAGCATTGCCTGACGATATCCCAAATTCCAAAGTCACAGAACACTGTTGTGCAAACACACAGAGGGCTTATTCAGCAAAGGGTGACTCTGGAGTATGTGTGTGTGTAAGAGGGTGTGTTTGTGACTTTGTGTGGTGCGTGTGTGTGTTTCTGGAGGACAAGGCATCGATGGCGTGGAAATGATGCTGGGAAGGGCAGGCTGAGTCTTTGAATGTCATAGTGCCATAGAGCGAATTTCAAGCTACCAACAAATATTTTTAAACGGGGTGACCAGATCATTTATGAAAATCAGAGATCACTGATGAGCAATGTGGAAGGCAGACCAGAGGGGGAGCAGGGCTCCAGAGAGGCCTGAGAGGAGGGGCTTGCTGCAGGTTAGGCTTGGCCTCCTTGGCTGGAAGACTTCTGCAAAGTCGGCGACAGTAGCTAGAGTGGGTGAGTGCCTCGGGTCCTGGGTCTGGATTCAGACTCCCTGTTGGGTTGTCGCTCGCGGCTGGAGGGATGAGCTGCCCGCCGCAGCGGGGAAAGCAGCAGAGGCCCTGGCCCAGCTTCTGAGGCCGCCCCCTACCACGCCGAGCTCTCTCATGCCACCCTGACCTGCTCCCGAGAGACGATGTTGCTCCACAGAAGGACCAGCGTTCTCGGACCCCCAGACCAAGGACTTGAGGCTGCGGACTGAGGACTGACTCCACCTAGTCCAGTGGTGTCTGGAAGTGGCTATGGATGACTTTCAGAATGCTGTTAGAATAACTCCTTTTTATTTTGCTGCTTTCTTATGCAAACCAAGGGCACATACGTGTACTTATCAGACATGTGAAAATTGGGCTCCATGGCAGATGATTGATGGCTTCTGAAAGTCCCAGTCCTGAGCGTGTGTGCTGAAGATACCCAATACCAACAGAATGGAGAGTTCAGATAAGCAGGGATTTCTCAACTGCGTAAAACCTTTCTTGTCTTTGGAAGGATGACTGGGGGTGAATTTGTAGGGGAGCTTACACGATGAGGGGAGAGAGCAGCAATGAGGAGGACTGACATAAGAAGAAAGCAAATTACAAAGTGCTTCCTAATTTCCAGGAGCCTGCCAGCTTTGACTCCCCTATAGCTAACTGGCTCTATGCCAGAAGATCCTTTAGGTCCTTTTCTCAAATTGTATATCCCGTAATATAGCCAGACATAATAGAGTCTAGTCCAAAATCCTTATGTTGCAGATGAGGAAACTGAGGCCCATAGAGGTCAAGTATTTGTGGCAAAGCAGAGACTTGAGCCCTGGTCTTTGGGTGCTCAGTCCCAGTATTTTTAAGATTTTGTTTAGTTACTTCCTTATGCAAATCAGGTGCACATACATATGATTATTGGGTATAACTAAATTTGGTTCCTCATATGGGAGCTAATTTTGGTCTGAGGTTAGAAAGAAAGGAAGCAGGAACGCAGGATTGACCGCCAAATTTCACATTTCACTTTAATATAATTAACTAAGTATAAATTTAATTTACAAGTGTATCTCTTGTTCTTTATTGCCTTGAGAATGGAATAAAAAGGGAAAGAAATTTTTATGGGGATAAATAAGCGCAAATTGGGTGAAATCAGATAAAAGGGAGTAAACAACCCTATCCCCAAGGGGTCCTGTGAGAGAAGGAAGCTTCCTGGCCACGTGTGTGTCACTGTTCCCGTTGGTTCAAAGCCCTCGTTCTTCCTCTGTGCCAGTCACTCTAGTGAGGGCCTCGTGTATATTGTTTAACCCTATGAGGTTGGTATTATTATCCTATTTCCAGGAAAGAAAAACAAAGATCAGGAGATTTATGTAATTTGCTTGAGGTTACAAAGCTGGCAAGTGACAGTCATTCTTGGAACTCATCATCTTGAAAGCCTTGTAGACTGGAATCCTGCAAGCTTCCTTCCTAAGAAAAAGGTTCCATGTCAGTCACCTGAGAGGACAGCGCTTGCAGGTTCTCTGGGCTCAGAGTAGCATCTTCATCTCTGTCCTGCAGACGGGTGAGAACAGAGGGGCCCTTTGTAAAGAGTCATGGCGGGGGGTCACCATGGTGAACAAGAAGGGTTCCCACCTACTTGTCTCACCTGAAGGGCCCTGCGACAAAGGTGCCAGCTGTGATGTGAGATGAGAAAGGACCCCAGAGAACCAGGACCTTGTATGGCAGACCTGAATCTTATGCCGGGGACCCAGCTTTCGCAGCCAGTCCACTGCTGCACCTCACCTGGCTGAGGGGCGTTGTGGGCTCTGAGTCTGGGGGCAGGTCCCATTTTTCTGTTTCTCTGGGTCTCCCTTTAATACAATTCCAATCCCAGCTCTTCACTGACGCTGGAGAGAGGGACTTGCCTGACTCTGTGGTGTTGACAGGAGAAGCAGAGGCGGGGTGGCCCCTTCTTGGTATGCCTTAGATCCGTTTTGTAGGACTCTCTCCTCTGGGCTTTCTGGAGCCTTTTCCCCACATGCTTGAACTCCCGGGCTGTGTCTTAAGTTGAATGGAATGGGAGGGGGGACATGTCAACTGAGACTTTTCCTGCCTGCTGCCGGCTCTAGACTGGGGGACATGAGGTCATCTATAAGTGTCTAGAACGGGCGTTGGCAAACCTTTTATGTAAAGGACCAGGGAGTAAATAATTTAGGCTTTGCAGGCCATACATATATCTCTATTGCAATCCTCAACTCTGCCACTAGGTTGTGGAAGCAGCCATAGACAAAATGCCTCGAATGGGCGTGCCTATGCTCCAGAACCACTTTACTCACCAAAACGGGCTATGGGCTCCTGGCTGTAGTTCGCCGACCTCAGTCAAGAAGGTGGAGCAAATTAACCAGATGGAAGGAATTCTTTCACAGTGTAGACATACATCAAATCATTGGGATGTATGCTTTAAATACCTTACACTTTTATTTGTCAATTATACCTCAATAAGGCTAGGAAAAAAAGAAGATGGAGCAGCCACAAGTGGGCACATGAGTGCCACTGCCCAGATGGAAAAGTCGTCTCAGATTGATCCGAGATACCATAGGACCCCAGAATTTGTGCAGCCAGGAGCTCTGTGTGCCAGCCTGCCCGGTGCAGCCCCAGAGGCAATATTGGTCTGGCCTAGAATGTTGGGGAACCCTGTTTCGGAGCAGCATATTTCAGGAGCCATGGGCGGGAATATGGGCCTGCATAGTATAAGTGACAATGTCCAGCTTGTCCAGCTTGTTCTCCAGAGCTTGCCAGCTGGTGCTGAGCCAGGGCTGGGGCTGCGTTCAAAGGCTGATAAACTTTCCAGAGACACATTCTGCCAGCAGACACATCCTCAGAACACATTGCTCCCATTACACTGGCCTTTCATGGTGTGCTCTTGGAAAACTTATGGGGTTTGAATCTACTGTGGGCCAGGCCACTTCCCAGATACGAGGCCGTGGGGAGGTGTGGGCCATGAGCCCCAATGACCAAGATGGCATAGGAGGCCCGGACACCTAAGACACAAGATGGGAGAGGGTAGGCACCCGAGAAGAACAGCTACAGTGTGGGGAATGGCCAAGGGGGAAGAGCTTACTTTTGGCTGGGGAGCTGGCTTCATGAAGGAGGCAGCATCTGTGGTGGGCCTTGAAAGACGGGCCAGATTGAGACAGGTGGAGACAACGGACAAGGGACAGGAGAGTGAGGTCGTGGTTGGCTAATGGCCAGTGGTTTCATTTGCTTTGAGGTATAGGGCAGATTGTATTTTCCAAAGATGACCCTGACAACATCTCCATGCCCCTGCCCTTCTCCCCTCCCTTTGAATCCTGTGGCCAGTGCCCTGTATGTCACCACTAGAATGCAGTGTAAGTGACAATGCCAGACTTTGAGGCTAGGCCATAGAAGGAGTAGCCGATCCCGGCCGGTGAGTGGGAACACACGCATAGAGCCTTGAGCCCCCACGTAAGAAGTCCCACCTGCTCTGAGCCTGCCGCAGCCTGAAGAAGCCGCCCCGCATGGAGCAGCCGCACATAGGTGCTCTGGCCGGCAGTCCTGTCCTCCTCTGAGGCCAGGCCTGGGCATCCAGATGACTCCAGCCTCCTGATGCTGGGTCATCCCAGCCTCTGAGTCTTCCCAGGTGAAGCTCCAGACATGGTGGAGCAGAGGTAAGCCGTCCATGTGTGCTCTTTCTGGTTCCTGACCCACAGAATCCATGGGCAAGTTAAAGGGTTGTTTTATCCACTGAGGTTAGGGTGATTTATTCCATGGACTCTGGGAAACTGGGAGAAGAGTGTAGGAAAGCTACTTGGCACAAATCCTCGCTGACCTTGAGGCCAAGTTCAATCACTCGGAACTAATGAATGACAGCAGGAACCCACTGGAGGGTCTGCCAGAAAGAATGACTTACTTCAGGCCATGCTTTCAGAAGAAAACTCTGCAGCCAAATCCGGGACAGAGTGATGGGTGGTGGCTGGAAAGTTGGGTGAAGAAACTTGCCAATGGGTTTCTTGGACTGATTTAGATGAGAAGCAATCTCAGGCAAGCTGTGGCTGTGGGAAGTGAAAGGAGGGGTCAACGCAAGAGATGCTCCTGTGGAAGACTAGACAGGAGTTCTTCCTCTTCCTCCCTAGCTCCCAGCCCCAATCTGAGACAGTGGAGAGCACACGCATGGTGTTATTGGAACCCGGCTGACACATTCTTGTAAAAGCGGAACTTTCTCCTTAGAATAGGCCTCAGGTTCCTCACCTACCAGTGGAGTGATAGAACGTAGAGCTGGTTTCTGGTGAGACTGTTATGTGTGTGTGGGTTGGGGGGCAACCAAGGAAGAGCTGAGTCGATAACCAAGTTGCTCATCAGACTTTGACGGGTGAGGGACACAAGGACCAACGGCTGTGCAGACCTGGGATGACAGGCAAGCAGCAATCTCCCTAAGAACACTAAAGGAAGATTGGCCTGCTTTACAGCCTACCCGTGTGGGCTGCCGCTACGGGGTTATTTCAGAGCAAAGTCCCCCTGTTGTGGACGAGTCTTTCATGGAGATTCTGTCCTTTCTTCCACAATCAAGGTGAAGTTCACTGTTAGATGCTTTAGTGTCTTAAATTCATACTATGTATAAATGACTATAAATGAGCCTTTCCTGAGCGAGAATTCTGAAGCAAAGAGCCCTGGGCTACGTGAAGGTATCAGGTTGCTGACAGAGATAGGATGGGAAGGAGCAAAAAGGATGCAGAGAGTGGAGGCTGGGAGCCGGCAGTCAGGGCTCACTGATCTCAAGCCTGTGTTTAGGTCTGGGTTTGCTTACAGCTAGAGCTATTCTACTGGTACAACCCATTGAGTGTGAGTTCTAACTTGTCAGGCATCTATTCTGATTGGTTGAATGTCCGTTATGACTGGTTGGGCATCTGTTCTGATTGGCAGTTGTGAAGTGCACCTAAGGAGGCTAGACCAGGCATGGTTCCTGGGCCCCGAGTGTGGAAGAAAAATGCAGGAAGGCCAGTTCAGTCCTGTCACCTCTCTGGAGCCCATAGCCTTAGGTCCTGACTTTCCCATGTGTGAAACCTGCTAGATCTCTATGACCCTTTCACTCCTCGGAACTCTCTCCTTCTCTCTCGTGGTCCTTGGAGGTACTCATCTCTGTCTCTTCCCTTAGCGTAACTCCTGTGGCAGAGATTGTGGTGTCCCACCCAAGTGCCCCTAGTATTCATCATTCCCAAGCCCAGCGGAAGCCCACTTCCAACTGCAAGTGCACGTGGACTCCGCCTTCCTCTGTCACTGCAGCCCCTTGGCCTGAGCACAGGGCAGCCTGAGGTACTGGGCTGTTAATGCTCCTCCAGAGCAGCCCTCAACCGATGATGGACGGGATTTGGTGGATGAATGGCCCAGACGTTTTGCCTCGTGTTTGGGATATCTCAGAGGTGTTGTCTATACCGTCTCTGGGAGTTTCCCAACAGGCATGAGCCCTGTTTGCCCACACTGATAACCTGCCAATTTCCTCCCTTCTCATCCCCACAGTCCTACAGTGCCTCCTGAAGTCGCCTCCCAAATAACTATGTGCACTGACGCCCTCGTCTCAGGGTTTGCTTGGGAGCCTCTCACACCCAGACACCCTCTCAAGAACGCCACGTTTCAGGGAAACAAAAGGTGAATGGTGTTCAGGCAACTCCTGCTGTTTTCCCAACACCACGCCCCTTCTCCGAAGCCAGGGAGCAAGAAAGGTGTGGCTGCCTTCTTGGTTCTGTTGACGAAAATAATCCATAACCAATCTATAAATGAAAATTTGGGAGAGTTTATTCTGAGCTAAAATCTGAGGACCACGGCCCAGGGCATTTCTTCCCAAAGGAAGAAAGGGCACCAAATAAGTGAGGTACATAGAGTGGTTATATACCCCCAACATATGTTTCACATATGATTGAAATGTCCCTCCCACAATAGTCACAAGATTGCCCTGTCGGCACAGCACTTGATGGACACAGCAGGTAGTGGGTCTGCTATCTTGGTGGGCGTAGCAGGAGGCAAGTCTATTGTCTCGGGCTGGGTGGTCACGGGTGAGCGCAGCAATCAGTTCCTAGCCTAAGGAAAGATGCCTAATCCTTAAAGAAATGCCAACGTTGGGAGTGGGAGGGAAGTTGCACCTTCATCTCAAGGGCCTTTGTTCTTGCCATAGGGACTATCTAAAGCAGATATACGATGTGTGCTCAACGGCCTCAGTCAGGCCCTTTTGGAAAGACAAGGTCAGGCCGAATTAGGTTTACACCAAATGGCTTCCTCATATTCTCCAATATATCCTATTGCTTGCCATTTTTATTTGTCAGTTCTCAGAGGGGAAAAACACAGTGAAAGCCAAACACAAACTAAGAACACAATAAATGACCATGCCCCCAGTTCAGCCAAGCCTGAAGTCAGCCACTCCTAGACTTCCTCCTTAGACGAGCCAATACATTGTGTGTGTGTGTGTGTGTGTGTGTGTGTGACCTCGTTAGTCTGAATTGGTTTCTGAGACCTGCCACCACAAAAGTCCTGCTTCACTGAAGATCTCAGCTGAGACACCTCAGAGGAGCCCTCCCTGGTCATCTTGTGCTACAGTCTAAATATTCATGTCCCTCCAAAATTCATATGTTGGAATCCTAACCTCCCAGTGTGATGGTATAAGGAGGTGGGCCTTTGGGAGGCGATAAGGTCATGAGGGTGGAGCCCTCGTGATTGGTATAGTGCCCTTATAAAAGATAAAAGGTAAAAGATAAAAAAGAGACCCCTTCCACCATGTGAGGACACAGCGAGAAGTTGGCAGTCTGCAACCCAGAAGAGGGTTCTCCCCAGACCCTGACCATGCCGGCACCCTGATCTTGGACTTCCAGGCTTAGAACGGTGAGAAATAAATTTCTGTTGTTTATAAGTAAAAAATTAAATTAAATCTGTCCCATCTCTTATCTCAGAATCTCTAATGCAAATTAAAACAAAAAAGTCTTCCCTTCCCCAGCACAGACAGCCCTTCTCTGTGGTCGTGAATTTATCCCATCTTTGAAGACATTGCTTTCCCAGCCACGGGGGTGAGGTGCTCAGCTCTTCGCATCCTTGGACAGAATCCCTTTCAGGCTCTGCTCCCTCTAATGATTAGACGACATTAAAGAGAGATCTAAGCATCTGCTGTGAACACCCCTTGGCAGGTGCCGCGGCCCCCAGCGCAGACCCCTCCCCAGCTGATGTGCCGATAACGGTGAACAGCAAGCAATCAACGCTGTGGGAGGGCTGCTGCTGCTGGGCGCAATCCGCGTTTGACCGAGAGAAAGGAGCTTGTTGTCAATTCGCGTCTTTAAATCTCCCCGGGCTTTGAAGTCAGAACTAGAAGCAATGAGGACGGGAAAAAAGCAGGACTCCAAGGTTAGGAGAAACACGCAGATGTGAGCCAGTCCTCCATGATGAATTTGGAAACCCATTTCAAAAATGGAATCTGACTGTTTAGTGGGGATCCAGTATAATTTCCTTTTGATGCCTCCCTTTAGGGGCATCGTGCCGCGTCAAGAGTGCAGGAGGCTGTAAAGCAAGGCCGTCCCTTGCTGGGGGTCAGCGGAAGCTCTGGAGGGACGAGAATGTGTGTAGAGCTTGTGTCTGCAGGGCTCATTCTGGAGGTTCCCTGTCAGCGGTTACGAGGGGTCTCCCTGAAGTCCTGGTCACCGCTCTGCTCCTCCCACTGAGTCGTGATACGCAAGCTCCTCCCCCAAAACCCGGTCGAAATCAAGAGTGAACGCTTTCTCCTTCCTCGTTCTTCTCGTTCTTTTTTGTCCCTTCCCTTCTCTTCTTCCCCCTTTCCTTTTCCGTTTTCCCTCTGTATTAGTCTACTTGGGCTGCCACAGGTTTAAACAACAGAAATTTATTGTCTCCCAGCTCTGGAAGCTGGAAGTCCAAGATCAGAGTGTGGGCGGAGTTGGTTTCTCCTGAGGCTGCTCTTGGCTTGTAGGTGGCTGTCTTCTCTTGTGTCCTCACACGGTCTTTTCTCCGTACCGTGCATACCCGGCGTCTCTGCCTCTTCTTGTAAGGACACCAGTCCTATTGGATTAGAGCCCACCGTTATGACCTTATTTAACCTTAATTACCCTTGTAAATGTCCCATCTCCAAGTACAGTCACATTCTGAGGAACTGGGGGTTAGGGCTTCAATATGTGAAATTTGAGGGGACACAATTCACCCCATAACACCCTCTTCTCCACTTCTGTCCCCAGAAATGGTCTTGCCTTATCAACTTACATGCGTTCAAATCTTGGTTTTACCACTTATAAGCTAAATGACCTAGATAACTTGGCTGACCTCTTTGAGCTTCAGTTTTATTATCTGTGAAAAGGGAATGCTAACCTTCGTGGTGGTGGTGTTGGTGTAAAGGGGACAACGTGGCAGAGCCCTGGCCCAGCACTGGGTGCGGGAGAGGCGCACACTGAACATGGGTTCCCTCCTTTCTCCTCCTCTCTCCTCCCACCTCCCACACCAGCGGCTTAGCCAGGATGCTGACCACCTCTAGAGAAGGTGTCCCCAACTGCCCTTCCGAGGCCTTGGGCTGCAGTGGCTCCAGAAAGATCAGAAACATGGGGGTCCTGACAGAAGACCCACTCCCTAGCCCCTCCCAGAGGCCTGAAGTGGGGCCGGGAAATGAGGCTCTCAGGCAATGGGGTGTGTTACCAGCCTCGGGAGCTGCTACCCTGGAGGTTACTGTCCTTTCAGATTTTAGGTTCAATTCACGTTATAGGATAGATACGTTGGTTTGAAAATTATCAACATTATCTCCTATTTTTTAATAGATTGTTACATCAAAGATGTTTTTGTCTGCTGCACACGCATGTATGTTTTTGGCAGAGTTTCCCCATGGAACTGAGAATAGATCAGATCCAGAGACCAAGACTGAATCAAGTCCAACTCCAACTGCCTTGGCGCTCAGGCTGCCCTTCCTCAGGCGCGGCAGGGCCGCCCCGCACAGCGCGCGGGCAGGACTTCTCACCGTGTCTGTGCTCGTTGATCTGCTGGGCAAGCTCTGCCGGTGGATTAAGACAGTGGTTCTCAGGGGCAGAGTCGACAGATGCAGGTTAATGTTTCTGGATCAGGAAATAGAAGTTTAAGTATAAAGGCAAACCTCAAAGAACTAAGATTATACAATGATCAAGGGGTGCAGGAAGTAGGGGTGCAGCAGGCAATTTAGATGCAGTGATTTCCCACCTTTCATGGGGGAATGTCAATAGATATTGTCCAAAGTGGATGAATTAAGAAATGAAGGTACGGGGCCAGCCCGGTGGTGCAGCGGTTAAGTGCCCACGTTCCACTTGGGTGGCCTGGGGTTCGCCGGTTCGGATCCTGGGTGCGGACGTGGCCCTGCTTGGCATGCCATGCTGTGGTAGGCGTCCCACATATAAAGTGGAGGAAGATGGGCACGGATGTTAGCTCAGGGCCAGTCTTCCTCAGCAAAAAGAGGAGGACTGGCAGTAGTTAGCTCAGGGCTAATCTTCCTCAAAAAAAAAAAACAAACTTGAATTTAAAAAAAAAGAAATGAAGGTACAGTGGTCCCTGCCTTCTGAATATTCGTGATGCCAGTCTCTGTAGTTATGAGGTTGTATTGAGAATCAAAAGTTCTCAGCAAATGCATATATTCAGAAATCATATGAATATTGATAGAATTAGTTCCCACTTAGACATCCTCCCTTGTTGACACCTGTAGTTATCTCCACCTATTACGTTGATTCAGTCAATCGCAAATCTTAACTGAGATGTAGGGATTTGTGCAGACTCTGAAGTGACAGAGGACAGCTTCGTGAATCACCCTCACAGCCAGGACAAACGCAGGGCTGGTGGAGTGAGTCCAGTTAACGACCGAGGAGGGACGACCTGACCAGGATGGCAACAGGACAGTCATTCAGAGGAAATGGATTTGAATACCACGAAATAAAGAGAAGTCCTTAGACTTTATGAAGTCTCCAAACGCTCTCTGCAAAGACGACCATTCTATGATTGAACTGTGACAGTGTTGTATCCTGCTATTGTACAATTTTGTCTGAAAAATTACTCCCCAAACCCTTTAAATGCTTGATTTATTCGTTACTCTTTCTAGGAATTAGTGCACAGTTGCCATTATGGTGTACGTTTTATTCAATAAAAATACATTTATTTTTATCAATTTAGTTTCAGTTTTCAAGATAATCTCCTAATCACCATTTACTGTGAAATTTTGATCTCTGTTTTAAATGGATTCACTTTAAGTGGCTTTTTTTCTGGTGCCAATTGTCCTTGGGTAACAAGGGCCTCCTGTCTAAGCATCTGATTTAGAGGGACGATTATAACCAACCATTTAAAACAGAAACAGCTACGAGAGTGGACCCCTGTGTGGAATGGGGATAGACACAAAGGCGAGGATGACTCTTATTTTTGATTGCCTATGTTTCTGTGCTGTTCCAACTTACTTCATTGTATTTATTTTGCAGAGGACACATACCACATTCAAAATTTGATTTCTTTGGTATTTGATAAAAATATCTCAGTGATGTAATTGGCAAAAATGGTCATGCTGTGAGGTGTGTGTGGGTCCCTGGATGTGAGTTTGTGGCAGACGCTGTTGGTGCCCTGTACTCATCCTCAACACTTACTGTTCCTGTCCTTCACGAGCCGGCAGCTTCCTGCCACGAGCACCTGTGGCTGTGCCTGAGGCTGTCTCTGGCTCAAGGCCCACGTGTGGGGCAGACCTGACCTGCAGGGGAGGTGGGGCCCTGAGAACAGCTCTCAGCCATGGTGGAAGGGCCAGAAGGTAAATAGCCCAGCTTCCACCTCACGGATTGGCCAACTCTGAGGCACAGTCTGCAGCACCCAGTGGGCCCCAGCAAGAGTGAGCGCTGGTGGCCCCGGTGGCGACCTGCTCATTAATATACCCTTTCTTGGCCTCCTCGCCTTCCCCACTCCATCCCTGGTGCTTCTTCTGGGATCATCTCCCAAGTTAACTTCTGCACTTGAATTCTTGTCTCAGAGTCTGCTTTGGGGGAACCCAATCCAAGACGTAAGTTCTAGTGTGTATACGGAGAAGGTTGCCTTTCTCTTCTGAGCAGGGGAAGTGGGCGAGGAAGTTCTGAGGAAGCGAGCACTTTTGGGAGGAGAGAGTGGAGAGAGGAAGTCTTCCACCCCCAGGCTCTCACGGGGCACAGCGGCTGGCACAGTGCTCTCCGGTGCCCCTCACTCCTTTGTTGGAGGGGCCACTGGAATGACAACACCAAGAAGAAAGGGCCAGAAGGTCGTTCCCTTTCATTCTTTCCACCCTTGAAGGGTCTGGAGCCCAGGGATGCTGGTAGCATCCAAGAACTCAGAAGCTGTGCTCAGAGGCCCTGGGTCTGGATGCAACGCACAGGCATTTGATTTATTCCTCCAGAACGTGAGTTTACAGCAGGATGGAGAACAAGCCACAAACCCGCGTTACCAGATCCAGTAATGGGCACATAGGTTTGAAATGTTGCTTCTGTTCTTGCAAAGGCCCTTCTCAAACATGTGCAAAAAGGACAACATGTAACCCAGCTGCTCAGACCCTGTTTTCCTGGGGAAGCAACAGGGTTTTAGGAATAAACAGATTCATCTTGTTTGTGACGCTGTGGCTAGTAGAGAGCAGTGGCAGTAACTCTGTGCCCATTTCTGGACCTGGTCCTTACTGTCTACAAGCTTCTGTTTTCTCGCCTCTGGATGCTCTGAGTGTCCAGCTTAGTACAGCTCAAGGTCTCCACCTACAAAACTAATAAAATGGTTGTTTAAGCCACTGAGCTTTGGACTACTTTGCAACGGATGACTGGAATCAGTAAGTTGGAGGAGAGCCGTGACATTTAGAATTCCACTCTTATTAATATTCTGTAAATCAATGTTCTGTGTAGCAAGAAATATATTTGGAGCTATAATTTCCTTAAATGCAATTTTTTATCACTATACTTCCCAATTAAAAATCTGCAGGCTTTCAATCATTTAATGAATCGAAATTAAACTTCTCAATTCCTCATGTGGGCGATTGATTACATTAATGCCCCCAAATTTTCATGTTCCCAGGGCCCACGTCCTTTGCTTCTCCCCTCCCACAGTGACTCTGGACTTGGCCACGTGTTATGGGCTGAATTGTGACCCCCCCAAATGCCTACGTTGAAGTCCTAACCCCGAGTACCGCAGACTGAGACTATATTTGGAGATGAAGCCTTTAAAGGGGGGAGTGCATTGAAGCGAGGTCACTGGGTGGCCCTGATCCAGTCCGACTGGTGTCCTTACAAGCAGAGGCAATTAGGACACGGACGCGCAGAGGGAAGACCCTGTGGAGACGCAGGGAGAAGACAGCCACGTACCAGCCAAGGAGAGAGGCCCCAGAAGAAACCAGCTCTGCTGACACCTTGATCTTGGACGTCCAGCCTCCAGAGCTGTGAGGCAGCGTTTCTGTGGTTTAAGCCGCCCAGGCTGTGGCACTTTGTTAAGGCAGCCCGAGCAACTGACACTCTGTGTGATCTGCTTCCACCAAACGATGGGACAGCAGCTAACTTTTTTCTTTAAATTATTACTAATACATATATTTTTAAGATTGGCACCTGAGCTAACAACTATTTCCAATCTTCTTTTTTTTTTTGCTTTTTCTCCCCAATCCTCCTAGTACATAGTTGTGTGTTTTAGTTGTGGGTCCTTCTAGTTGTGGCATGTGGGACGCTGCCTCAGCGTGGCCTGACAAGTGGTGCCATGTCCGTGTCCAGGATCCGAACCCTGGGCTGCTAAAGCGGAGCATGTGAACTTAACCACTCGGCCACGGGCCAGCCCCCGGCAGCAATCTTTATGCGAGCAGAAGGTCGAAGAAGTGCTTGTGAATCTCTGCTTCTCCTCGTTCGACCTCTGCTACTACTAAGAGAACACACCCAGTTGAGCCCCGGAAAGATGTGAGAGGCACTGGAGCAGAGCTAAGACCTTCCAGCCAAGGCCATCTGAGACCAACCACCCCACAGCTGACCTGCTGTCTGACCACAGAGGCAGGGCCAAGCCCGGCTAGATCAGCTGAGTCTGTCAGATCAGCAGAACCACCCGCTGACCCACTGGTTTGTGAGAGCTATATGTGGTTGGTATTTGAAGCCAGTTTCGGGGTGGTCTGTTACACAGCATTACTGGGGCCATGGATGGGTGATATCCCCATTCAAGGCCTCCCACAGTCCCCTAGTGGCTCCTTCTCCTCTCCACCACCCTCCACTATCGGAGAACAGTAAAAAATTAAAGCGAAGCCTCTGTAGCACGTACGCTTTACACGTCCATCCATTGCTGAGAAGGTCCCCCCCTGTCTGGCTGCCCCAACCTGTCTCCCTGGGTTGGCTTCTGGAAACATTCTACTTAATTTTCAAGTCTAACTCTGATCTCTTCCAGGAATCCCTTCCTAGCCTCCTGCATTAATTCCCTATTGATGCTGGAACCAATTACCACTACTTCAGTGGCTTAAAACAATACAAATTATTTCTCTCTCACTTCCAGGGGTCAGAAGTCTAAACTCAAGGTGCTGACAGGGCTGTGTTCCTCTTGGAGGCTTCAGGGGAGAATCCATTCCTTGTCTTTTCCAGCTTCTAGAGGCCACGCACCTTCCTCGGCTTGTGGCCCCTTCCTCCATCTTCAGAGCATGTCACCCTACCTGCTGCTTCTGTTGTCACATCTCTTTTTTCTGGCTCTGACCCTCCTGCTGCCCTCTTATAAGAACCCGTGTGACTATATTAGGCCCACTGGGATAACCCAGGATGATCTCGCCATGTCAAGGTCCTTAACTCAACCACATCTGCGCAGTTCCTTTTGCCACATTAAGTAACATATTCACAGGCTTTGGGGTTAGGATGTGGATATCTTGGGGGCCATTATTCAGCCTACTTATCATCTACCAGATAGCATTGTTCTCTTCCTCCTCTGAACATTCTGTAAATCTTAAAAAATAAGCCTATCATTTACTTGATAAGCCGGCTGAGACCGTTTAGAAGTCTGTATCCACTATTAGTGAACTCCACAAGAAAAGGTATTGTGTGTGTTATTCATTTCTGAATCCTTAGCACTTAGCATAGACCCTGGCCCAGGGTAGGCGATCAGAAAAGATGTCTAGATGTTTAATATATGTGTAACCTACAGCCTCCTTGTGTATAACTGTGTGTAAGAAGTGCGTGCGTGTGTCTCTATGTAAACAGTTGTACAGAGTCACACACACTGTATTTGTGTATAGTGTGTGGGAGAGGGGGCAGGAAACACTTGTCACTATGTGAATGGTATCGATTAGTTTAGTCAGCAAGTGAGATGAAAGAAGGCTCTTCCCTAAGCATGCATTTCATACTTCCATCCTTCCGTTTCTGCATTTTCTGTCTTAGAGTGACTCACACCACACAACCACACACAGTGGCCTCTCACATGCTCTTTCCGCAGCATCCCCAGGGAGGAATGATACTTTCATCCTCTTCATTGGAAGGGTGGAAATGAAGCCTAAGGCAGCTGAAAGGCTGGAGACACTGAGGAGGTGTGAGTGGAGTGCAGGTGGCTGGCCTCCGGGCCAGCGTGTGCCCCCCTGGATGACAATGGACAATGGTGAGCGCTCAGCACTGCATCCAGGTGTCCATCATTACCACCCCCTCCTCATTCGCAACACAGCTTTGGGAGGAATTACTCCTGTGACTGGAAATTTTCCATGCTTGGTCTGCCTTCAAAGGGAGAGAAAAGATGAAAATAAAAGAAAAAATGTTCTCTGTTTTGCAGCTAGATGGAAAGATGGTTGTGTGTGTGTGCTTAATATGCAAACAAAGAAAATAAAAAGAAGCTTCCTCGCAGATAACAGAAGAACATCTGGCAATTACAAAACGAAACCTTGCATATGTTAAAGTCACCATGAGGAAAAAAAGTGCCTATAAAGTTTGAGAAAAGGAAGCACTGGCCTCACTTGGACTTTTCAGGTCAACTGCCCAAAGGCGTCTTGAGCATCTCAACAACATGACGCGTGCTGTTGTGCTACGTATTTTGACACAAGGTGACGAGCTACACTGAAACAAAGGCAGGATGGGGAAGACCAGCTCAGTTTTAGTTGTCCCATGGTCATTGAAATGAGGCTAAGGCTTGGAGAAACCCACTGGTCCTGGAGGCGAGGGTTGAGGTCGCTCTGGCACCCCTACCAGTGTCTTCACCACAGGAGAGCTTTTCTGCATTGCAAATTCTTCATCAGCCACCTCACCTCTGAGAAGAAGGAACCGTTGGGTGGTGTTTGCAGTGAATCCTAGTGAAGGCTTTCTTCAAGGTAGAGCAGGCGGGAATCATCTCTCCAATGTTCTAAATGGGGACCCAGACTCTCTCTCTCTTCTCTATGCTCACTTTCTAGTCCATCCAACCCAACCCTGACCACTCCATGGGGCAAAGGGCCAGTTCACCTGCCAACTTCGTGTGTTCATTGGGCATCGAGCCAGCACCTCATACTCACCATGGCCAGACAGAATTCTCGATCTCCAGCTCCCAATCTCTTTCTCCTCTAGGCCTCCCAACTTCAGTTAATGGCCTCACCACCCACCTTGTTCAAGTTCTTTCTTTCCCCTACCCGTACCCTCACTCTCAATAGTCATAGACTCAACTCATTAGCAAGTTGACCAAGCACTACCTCAAAAATAAGTGTCAAAATGATCCACTTTCCTGCATCTTTCCTGCTTCTGCCTTGACCAGGGCACCCTCAGCTCACTCTGGAAGTACCATAATAGTCCTCTACCTAGTCTGACTGCTGTCACTCCACTCTCCACACATAAGCCAGAGTAGTCTTTTGAAGATATGAATCAGATGACGTCACCTCCCTGCTAATAACCTTTAATGGATTCCTACCACCTTCTAGGGTACAATCCAACCATAGGCCAGGAAGCAGAGCTCCTGCCCTCTCTCACCACTCCCATTCTCCCTTCTGCTCCAGCTGCACTGGCCTTCTTTCTCTCCTTGATCCCCTCCTTATTCACTCCCCATTTGTCCCAATGCATGTGCAACTTCTGCTCCTCTGCCTGGACCTGTCCACCTTGAGATCTTGGCAGGACCGACATGGCTAGGTCTCATTTCAAAGGCAGTCTCCCTGGATCTTCGGGCCCCCTACCCCAAGTGCTTCCCTCATCACACCTCCTTGTTCCCCACAAGCCAACTCTCCAGCTGAAACCCAAGTCCATGTGCTGAGCAGGGGCTTTGGCTCGTTGATCCTAGCATTCCAAGAACCTAGCATGGTGCTTGCACATAGCAGATGCTCAATTAATATCTGTTTAAAGATGCATGAAAAGAGGCCACTGACCTTTCTGCAAGGCCACACCGCAGCTTGTAGGGTCAGCTGGGTCAGAGATGGAATAAGGAGGCCCTTGGGGTGGCATGGTGGGAGAAAGACCCTGGGTCAGTCTCAGGGTCAGAAAACTTGGGTTCAAATCCTGGATCTATCTGTGACTGCCGTACTGGAGACACTTATTTCCTTTGAGCTACGGTTTCCTTATCTGTATGGTAGAGTTAATAATGCTTTCTTTCAGCTGGTTGCTGTGTGAATAAATAAGGTCACATGTGTGACAGTTCTGGGTGCACAACAAATGGTCAGGGTGCATTTCCTGTCTCCTTCGTGGCTTGTTTGATCAGAACACAAAGCTCACAAGGTGAAGCTGGTTGCAACCGGCTTCCTGGCCTCAGATGCACCCTGGTCAGCAACCCTGTTGAAGAGCCATCTCAAAGTGCACATCACACAGCACCAGATCAAAACAAGAACGTGGGTCATCAGGGTATCCAGCACACATATGCAGGACCCCAGCAAAGGGATATGGATGGTGAACAAGATGGGGTTTTACCAGAGGAGAGAGAGAAATGCAAGTGACATTTATTATGTAGTTATTCCTTTCAGTGGGTCTACACACAGGATTGCAGCTGTCCCAGCATTCTGAGGAGGGGCTACCACTGTCCTCAGTTTACAGATGAGAAAACTGCAGCGAAGGACGGTTGTGCAAAGAATAGGTGCGTTTTTAAGGCTTTTGCTCTATGCCCTATAACTTTTCAGAAGATTTCTTCTGGTTCACATGACCATCAGCAACAAATCTCACCACACCCTTGCAGAATTCATTTTTTTGGTGGGGGGGACAGACGAGTAACATCTACTTTTTATTAATTCAATCACTATATGGGGAACTTAGCAGCAGGCTAATAGCAGGTAGTTACAAAATCTATTTTTCCAAGTTTAAAACAAGTTGTCTTGAGCAATGTCTAGCAACCTACAACCATCAGAACATGTGTGAATGGCCAAAGCACTGGTCTGTAATGCCCGTGGCAGGGTTATTAGCAATTTCCTCACAAAGACCTCTAGTTCACGGTGCACCTAATCTGGAAGCTCCATGATCATATTTGGCCTCTCATATATCTCCACAAATAATTGTGACTAAAAGTAAAATCAAGTAAATATAAGTAAAACTGAGTAAGAATACGCTGAAGCCTTCCCAATGGGCCTTGCTATTTGAGGGCATCCACCCGCTGACACCCCTTGCACCCATCTTAACTGGACTCCAGCTGAAGCCTGCCTTCAAGACTACTGGTGGCTGCCCTTGAGTACCCCATGCAGGTCACACTGGCTTGGAGATAACCAGCTTCAATTTTAAACCGATGCAAGTAGATGTAGGGCTTAGTGGTGCTAATAGGCTCAGCGTTGTCCCGTTCTTTCCCTCCCATCCTCACATTTTAGCGTTAGAAAGAGCAGCCTCTCCTTGTACTGGTCAGCATGATGAAGACCCATAAACTTTCTTTTTGGTTCTACACAGGACATTTGATTTAGTAGTGTCATTGCTTGCTATTCTTTGGTTTGAAGTCACTGGGGATTTCTCTATTTCTTTCTTGAACCCTTGGAAACAGCTTGCTAGATGTGGAGGCTGAAGAGAACGTATCTATCGCGTCCACTTTGACCTCTTACTGGTCATAGGAGATGTCTTTTTACAAGCAGAGGCCTAGTTTTCATCCTCTTCAATTGAAGAGTTATGACACCAGCGACACGTCTCCTGATTGGTAACTTCTCAAGTGTCCTTGAGTGGAGGAACTGTTCTTCTTTTGATCTGCTGTGTTTTCCTCATTAGCCTCTGTGTTGTTTTTCCATTCTTAAATAATTTCCAGCACGTTGGTTGATCCTGCCAGAGAAATTGTGTTGCCTGCTCACCACTGGTTATCTAGCAGGTCCTCAGCTGTGTTTCTGGGAGCAAGACCCGCTTTTATAGGTTGTTTCAAAATGCTTTTAGCACAATCACTTACAGAATCTCAAAGTGGATCTTCAAAGTGTAGTTTTCTCTTTTTTACTAATACAAAAACTTCTCTTCTGAGCTTGCTATAAATGGTGGTTCCCACAGAATAACGTGTCCCTATGCATCTGTGACCCAACGTCACACTGCTGGCTATGGCCATGGGCATTGATGGCTGCAGGGGTCCCACATGTGGTGCACAGCATGGCTTCCCCACAGCTAAGCCAAAATTACCTTTATGTTGAAGTTGTTAGCATGAGTAAAGCTGCTTTAAACCGTTGTGCTCACCAGTTTCAGATCTCCGTGTACCCTCTTGTGAACATGTGCTCCAGCTGAGGTGAGCGGGGGTCTGGATGGTCGACCTTGACTCGCTTTCAGAATTTCTTTGAGTTCTCCCTCCTCACAAAGCTCCATCACAAGGTACATTCACTTAGGTTCTCAAACACTTGCTCCAGGCGTGTGATGCGTTTGTGATTCATACTCTAATTTTAGGAAGCTCGACTCTCATCCAAGTAACTTCAGAGTAGAGCTTCCAACCTGTCTTTGTTTGTCCACTTTGTTTCTGTTTCCTTGTCTCCAGACTCAGGGACCACTCGAAGTCCCTGTGTCTCAGTGTTCTTCCAAAGGTACAGATTTCTTGGACAGTAGCTCCATCATCCATCTTTACATCAGCTGCTTTTCCTTCTGGAAAGTACCCCTGAGACCATTGTTGAGATGTTTTTCTCTTTGCATTTGAGGTTCTTGAGGGCTCTTCTGTGAGAAAGCAATGTTTCTTTGATGGTTGGGAGGGCAATGAATTAGCTGACAAGGCCCCACAGGGACGGGCTTAGGGGATGGGATGGCAAATTGTGCTGAGACTAGAATCTTCAGTATTTACCAAATCTTTCCCAGAAGCAATGTCTTTGCTGGTAATTTTTTACCTCTGGTGAAACATAAAATTCTATGTGTAAATTCTGAACTACCAAAGCTTGATGTATGTGGTGTATTTCCACTGAAATGGGAGAAACCTTTGCTTTACAAGAACATACACAAAGCCTGATGTCTGAGCATTAGCAACACTTGGGGCATTGGTGGGTTCTCTAGCCAGCCCACCAGCAGCCATTTGCTCAACTCTGTAACAAAAGCAACTCGAAAAGGTGTTTCTGCTGTTTGAGGAAGATAACCAGACCAAAAAAGATACGGTGAGCTGACGGCCGATTGGTGAGGTCCGTAGTTTGATGGCTTACCACACTCATCTTCTCAGAGGGGGCTTATAGCAACTTAACTTGAAACTTTTAAAGTGGTTCACGTCCCAAGACAGGGTGGAGGTGAGAAGGTGCAGAAGAATGGGAATGATTGGGGACCAGCCCAAACACGGGACTCTGGGGAAATGGTGTCCCAAGCGCCCTGCCCCAGGAGACACTAGGAGACGAGACTAGACCAGAAAGCCTCAGCCTGGTCCCTCTGCAGTGTTGTCCTGACCCTGAGGGGCCATGCCCTTCCTCAGTCTGCGAAGACCGGGGGTAAAGGAGCCAAGTGCTCTAGAATTAGGCAGCAGGGGCTGGGCAGAGGGATTTTCCTTAGCAGGGGCTCCAAGTGGGCAAATATCACATGGTAAGGCATAGTGGGGTTAATCAAGAGCGTGGATCAACCAGGAAAGGAAAAAAACTTAGAAACGTATGTACACATTTACAAAGATAAACGCTAAATTAAGGTTTAAGAAAGCAAGTAAAAACACAAAAATCCTACCTTTTAGTGTTAACTGTAGTCTTGATGCACACTATTGGAAGTATAATATAATTTCTAATCTTAGGTCTGGAGCAAACATTTCAAGAAACAGAACAGTTTTAGTTGACAGAGAGCAGGGCTAAGAAAGGGGATGTGTTTAAACAATGCTCCGTTTGATTGCTGAGCTAAAGACCAGTCCCCGTTTTGCCACTGGAAGCAGAGTCATCAAGCCTTTAAGTCTGATTAGACCACAGAACCAAAGATCAGAAAACCCAGGACCCTTCACATTCGTCTTGGCAATGACTTTTTGGATTTGACAACAAAAGGAAAAATAAACAGGTGGGATTCATCAAACTAAAACTTCTGCACAGCAAAGGAAATGATCAACAAAGTGAAAAGGCAATCTACAGAATGGGAGAAAATATTTGCAAATCATACATCTGATAAACGGATAATATCGAAAGTATATAAAGAACTCATACAACTCAACAGTAAAAACAAACAAATAAACAAAAAATTCAATTGAAAAATGGGCAGAAGATCTGAAGAGATATTTATCCAAAGAAGACATATAGATGGCCAACAGGTACATGAAAAGGTGCTGGACATCACTCATCATGAGGGAAATGCAAATCAAAACCACAGTGAGATATCACTTCACACCTGTTGGAAAAGCTATTATCAAAAAGAAAGAAGAAAGTGTTGGTGAGGATGTGGAGAAAAGGGAAGCTTGATGCACCATTGGTGGGAATGTAAATTGGTGCAGCCACTATGGAAAACAGTATGGAGGTTCCTCAAAAAATTAAAAATAGAACTAACATATGATCCAGCAATTCCACTTCTGGGTATTTATCTGAAGGAAACAAAATCACTATCTTGAAAAGATATTTGCATCCCCATGTTCATTGCAGAATTATTTACAATAGCCAAGACAACCTAAGCATCCACTGATGGATGAATGAATAAAGAAGTTGTGGTATATAAATACAATGAAATATCATTCAGCCACAAAAAAGAAGGAAATCCTGTCATTTGCAACAAAATGGATGGACCTTGAGGACATTACGCTAAGTGAAATAAGTCAGACAGAGAAAGACAAACACTATACAAAATCACGTATATGTAGAATCTAAAATACACCAACCAAACTCAGAGACACAGAATAGATTGGTGGTTGCCAGAGTTGGGGGTATAGGGTGGGCGAAATGGGTGAATGTGGTCAAAAGGTACAAACTTCCAGGTATAAGATGAATAAATCCTGAGGATATAATTTACAGCATGGTGACTACAGTTAACAATACTCTACTGTATATTTGAAAGTTGTGAAGAAAGATTTTAAAAGTTCTCATTGCAAGAAAAAAATTCTAACTATGAGGTGATGGACGTGAACTGGACTCACCGTGGTGATCATTTTGCAACGTGTACCTGTATCAAATCGTTGTACACCTGAAACTGATATAATGTTATATGTCAATTATATCTCAATTAAAGAACCAAAAAAATAATAAAAAGAGAAAATTCAGAACCAATTTAGGGAACCCATCTGTTCTGTTCCTCTGGAACCAGGCTACGTACCAAATTCTGTATCAGTCAGGGTTCAATTAAAGCAGTAGGACCGTGTATATGATTTGTTGCAGCACTTGACCGTATGCGATTGTGGTTGCTCTTTAAGCAGGCTCTGTGTGATTGCTGTCTTTGTGTCTGATGCTGGAGCCACGTCCCAGAGGTGGTTAGGAAGAGAAGATGGTTGCTGAGTGGGGAAGAGCAAGGACAAGCTGGAACCCATGTCTGTTCTCATTACCTTTGATCTTGGTGCTGCGGGCCGCTCGTCATGAAGCTAAACACACACACCTGGTCCAGGAGTCAGGGAAGCTGAAGGAGGGTCCAGAAGGAAGGAGGAGCAGCTGCAGACTTGGTTGCGGCCTCAAGCCATTGAGGTGAGCCAGATGGTGAGCAAAGATACAAGTGAGCCACAACGTGGCTGCTGCTTCTCTCCTGCCCTCCACATCTCCCACAAGAGTCTCTCTTGTCACCTGCTCTAACCGGAAATCTATGAGGAAGGGAATTCTGGGACATGTGGTTCACCCTAGCCAAGTCGACACATTGCTAAGCCACCGCAGCCAGAGTGGATTTCTTTCTCAGATTCTTGTACGAACAGGCTTATGCTTACAGAATCTCAACGGAGACACTGTGATTATTAAATTTCTCCTGGAAGCTTGTAGACAGGCTCCCTTTGATTCTGGCTGATTTCCCCCCTGCCCACTCTTCCACTGAGCTTGCAGCCACTTCAGGTGCCCTGTATTTCGGCAAGGGTCTCATTCTCAGTGGACTCAAGGCCTAGTATCTTGTTCCCTTGCCCATGGCTGCGAATCCCTGAGGCTCTGGGTCCCTGACATCAGCATTTACTCCCACTCCGGTGCAGCCCCAGCTCTTGAATTTGCTCTATTTTAAGCTGACAGGTTTGGGTATTTTTGGGGGAGGGGGAGTGGGGATGTCCTTTACTTTCTTGTGAACAAAGTAATGCATTTAAACTTATGTTTCATGAATTCATCCCGCATTTGGGTGTTGTGTGATGGCGGGTATTTCAGAACATCTGGTCCTACTGCGGGAAGTCCCTAAATTGATATGATGTAGATAAAGCACCCAGGTTAGTAAATGCCACGTGGCAGAAACCCAAGACATTGATTGATGAATTCATAGACACTGGACTGTGCTGGGCAGTGGGAATACCATGATAGACAAAGCAGTACACCTCCTGCCCTCCGGGGACTATATTCCCGTGTGGGATGGAGGGAGAGGAAAGAAATTGGCAGATAAATGAAATAACTGCTAATGGGATATGTGTTAGGAAGGAGTTAAATAAGACGCTGAGTTAGCAAATCAGAAATACGTAAATATATAAAGATATAGAGCAATATATATAAAAATGTACGAAAATTGGCAATCCTGCCTGCTTTTCTTCTTTCAATGAGGGCACAGAGTGGAGAAGAAAAGTAACACATGGGAGAGAGAGCGGATGAGAGCAGCTTGCAAGATAGATGAGGTCACTCTTGCCTTGAGGTCTCATTATGGAGTCTGAGTCCTAACTCAGTAGTTTGGCAGTAAGTTCAGTCTCTTCCCGAGGCCACTTCTTCCCTAATTGTCTCGGAATCCCCGACACGCCCCCGTTCCCTAACTGTCTGAGTCACACTTGGTGGTGGACCAGGTGCCCTGGCGTGCCTCTGCAGGCCTGAGGGTCCGGTGCTGGCTGTTGAGGGATTTGCTGCAGCTGGAGTGAAAGAGGATTAGCAGGCCTAGAGGCAGTGGAAGTAAGGAGTTGTGGCTGTGCCCCCGTTCTACTCCGGCACAGTAAGGAGAATGTCACCTTCTGTGGTCCATTCAGTCCTTAAAGGTATGTATGCTTGTGTGTTTGCGCACGCGTGTATTTGGGGAGGGGTGCTGTAGTATGCGCCAAGGTGATGTGGCCCAGGGCCCCTGGGCGCTGACATACAGGGACACAGCTCATGCCTTTTCCACCATGACCATGTGCCAGACTGGACACCTCAGAGGTCGCGGGAGCTGGATTCTCCGACATGCTCAGTCTCGCTGGCGCTGTGCTTGTCTCTGTGACCGCAGTCGGCAGAGTGACAGGCGGGGCTCGGAGCTAACCAGCCTGGGGTATTCCTCGGAAAATGGGGAAGACACTTCTGTCCGCATTACATTCAAGGGCACGTGGTCCATGTCCCAAGGATTTCAGCTCTTTTGTTTAATGACTGTTGTTCTCTACAAACAGTACATGCTATAAAAAATGAACATGATTTTTGAAAAGTATAAACAGAAGGCTGCAAACCACACTAAATCCAATTATCCCCGAAACACCTGTGTTAATATTTTCTGAATATTAAAATCGATACACGTCTATGGATCTATGTGTGTGTGTGTGTGCACACATACAGAAAAAATTTCCACAGTGGAATTATACACACATAGTGTTTATAAAAACAAAATTATTAAATTTAATATTAATTGAAATCATTAGAAAAGGAAGCAGAAGTGAAATTGAAGGAAATGGTAAACTTTAGATGAATGTTCTTCTGTTACAAGAGATTGTTGCCATTCTTAAAAAATTATCGTGAAGTATTTAGATAGGCAAGAAGTGATATCACAAACACTAGGTTTCCACCACCGCCTCCTAGAAAGTGGAAGGTTACGGTCCTTGAATTTCTCCCTCTGCTCCTGCCCCCAGACCCCCAGGCTGAGACAAGTGCTCACATCAGCTGGATTGGAGCTGGAGCCCCTGCCCCCACCAAGTGCCCCGTGTGGGTTCCCAGGGCCTCCATCCTCACAGTGAGCTCCTTCTCTTGACCAGGTGTGTGGCTGGGCAGGGGTGCTGACGGTTTGTCTTCTGGGTTGCAAGGGCACTGCCTGTCCCTTATAAGTCAGTTTTGGGGGCCCCCAGCAACGATCCCGGGTTGCTGCGACATCAGAAGTGCAATTTCAGAAAGCCAGAGCCAATGACTAGATTTGGGATCCTGAAGGCTCCTTCTGCAGGCCCGTGTTGCTGACTTGGGATTGTTCAGAGGTTCTGATTAGTGAACCTCATGATTTCGGGTTTATGAGTTCCTCAGGTCTATTAAGTTTGGCGTCAGTTGTTTCCCTTATGCTTCATCTCTAAATTTATCACAATCTGGTCTTCTGGTGGCACTTTTCTGGTTTATGGGAATTGCTATGGATTTATTTTAATTATGTACTTTTTTGTTATTATTTCAGTAGGATTTGGTAGAGAGAAAAGATAAATATTTGTATTCAGTTGGGTATTTTGAATGGCAAGTCTCATTCTATTCTTACAGAACATATCGACGTATATATATAGATAGAGCAATAGAGAATATATAGAACAATGAGAAGAAAAGCCAGCATTATTTAAAAAGTAGTGGAAAGTTTTGAATTTTTTATGGATGCTTCTCCACTTATTAATCATGCTTCTGATCCTGCATCTTAAATTCATTTACTAAATTATTACTAGTATCTTTATCTTTTCATATGTCTTATTGTTATTTTTCTCTTTAAAAAAGTTTATTATTTTTTCAGCTTTATTGAGGTGTAATTGACAAATAAAATTGTGAGATACTTAAAGTATACAACACGATGATTTGATACGTGTATATGTTGTGAAAGGATTCCCCCCACTGCGTTGATTAATATATTCAGGCGACTTGTTAAGGATGTCCACTGGCATTGGATGACATAGGGCTAGCAAAAGCACACAGCTGGGTGGTCAGGAGGATGGTGCACTTTGGACTGAGGATTTGCTACGTCTGTTTTCTAATCACCCCAGGTCGACTGAGTTAGTTTTAAAGTTGTCCGGGGGACTCTGGGAACTGGATGTTGGTTTCAGAGCTCGGCTTCTGGGCTGGATGTTTTCTTGCCCGTCCACATCTACTCTACCCTGCTCTCCTCCGCGTGGTGATGATCCCAACTGAACCAGCGGGCCTCCTCGCCCTCCAGCTCCCACTTGGCTTCAGCCAATGGGAAGGGAGGAGCGTGGGGCTGGGGTATTTGTCCCCCTGGATCCCTGCTTCCTGTGGGTCGGCTTTGGAGGGCTGTGCCTTTGACAGAGGATCGCAGCTCCTCTCAAGATGGCATCGTCTACACAACTTTCGCCTTCTGGTTGGTGACCACTCTGTCCCCTCCACCCTTGAGTCCTGAGTGTCTATAGTCCCAGTGACACTAGTCCCAGGGGACTGCACTATTCCTTGTGGTTTCCTTTCACAATTTTAAATTGTTCTTTATTTAATATTTCTTGAATTATCTGAATTCGAGCATGTTATCTCTTTCCTACTGGACCCCTGACTTACAGGTTCTATGAACAGTTGTTGTGAACGAAGCATGATATCAATGATCCAATTCTATGAGGACTAAGGAGGGTGGATAATATATGACATGTTTTGACATTTCAGTGTGTGCGGTCTTGGTTTTACACTCCTCCGATTTCTTACAAACCGTGTGATCCTGGGCAGGCAAGCACACCCTCGACCACAGCTAACAAGAGACAGATCAGCATTAAATTTTCCACTTCGGGGTCGGAATTCTTCTCTACATTATTCCCAAACCATCCCTAGTGTATAATGTATTAAAAGTACTTCTAGGACACTTAAAAAACCCTCTTTCCTCCCATGCTACCTGGCTAACAGAGAACCAAGCAGTCTGGTCAGCGAGGCCACAGATTCCTGGCGTTCAATGAATTTGGCTAAATGACAGCCACATTCACGTTAGCAGGTGAGTCTGAGATGCTCAGATCAGCAGGAATTTAGCTTAAGGGAGTGACTTACCCTTGGACAAACTGAGCTGTTGCAGGATCGCACAGGCTGCATTCCACTGGCAGGTCAGGAGCTCCTTCGGGCAAGGATCTTGGCTGATTCATCCTGTACTCTTAATCTCCCCAGTGTCTGGCAAATTGAAACGCCCAATCAGTGCTTGTTGAATGAGCAGTGTAGACTCTTATGGCTCCAGGGGGCTCAGGAGGCCATCTCTTCATTCCCCTGCCTCCAGTGGCCTTGCAAAGCAAAACGCTCTCCACTGTGAGTGAGGACGGCCTTCCACAGTTTATTCAGCCACACGTTTACAATCGTGCTCCAACTGAATGCTATATAATTGCAGGTTAAGCTAGTTTTACTGGACATAAATAAAAAAGAATGGTAAGACATTTATAATAGTTCTTTTTATATCTGAAGGCATTCAAACCTCCCCTGGCTTCTTTCTCTTTCTTTTCTTTCTGGATTAAATTATCCCAATTTCTTAAAATTCTCCCAGGACTCAAACCCTATAGAGTATAATGAAATTGGCTGAAGACATTTGAATTTATACTGTGCCTGGTTTAGAGAAAATGTTTCCTAGAGTTACTGTCTTACAGCATGTTTAAGAGTCAAAATGATTCAGAAGCTAGTCATTGAGATGGCTTGCCTCCTCCAGGGAACCTCGTTTCCCTTTAGTAGCGTTAGGGGAGACGGATGGCAAGGAGGGGATTCGTTGAAGATAAATCTTTTAATCCAACCTGGGATCATGGGTTCTAGAAAGTACTACAGAAAATTGGTGACACAAACCTCTACATTCTCCAGTCGTGGGCTGGTTCACTCAATTTCCCACAAGGGAAAGAGAGGAATTAGCTGGGAAAGAATGAAGTATGTTTTTTCCTGCAGATTTTTATCAGTTAATCCCTTGAGTAAACTGGAACAGAAGAAAGCAGAGGAAAAATAAGTAAGGCTTCTCTTTTAATCGGCTAAGCTGAATCGGGGCACTGAGCAACTGTCAGCAAAACCAGCCTGGATTTCTAAGAGAAGTAGAGAAGAAAGCACATCCATTGATTTTCTGGCGTCTGGTTGAGGCAAGGGCTTGAAAATGATCCGAGCAGATGTGGCAAATACTCACTTCCAGGCAAGCATTGTTCACAGTCCTAGTGGTGGAGCCGGAGAGCCTCAGGGCAAGGTTCTGCTGGAGCAGCCGCGTGAGGACCCCATCCATCCAGGCACAGGCCTTCAGTTAAAAGACATGCTGAATTGTGGCCTGCATCTGTATCGAGGTGGAAAATCGCTTATTTTATTGACAACAGGCTCTGGCTTTACCTCCTGGTTTTGTTTTGAGCTCTGGGCGGAAGGTGAAGCTCTGAAAGTCTAGGTGTCTGCTGAAAGCAAGGCCTTCGCTCTGCGGAAGACGGAGGTGATGCTTTGGAGGGGAGAGGTGCTCTTGAACAGGAGGGCCAGAGGGAAAGAAAAGGAGAGAAGGGAGAGGGGGAAAGACAGGAGCGAGCAAGGTGGATCAGTTGAGGGGCCAGGTCTCCAAGGCTGGGGCAGACAACGGATGTTTCAGGAAGGAAGACGCCCAAAGCATGAGTTGTGCAGGTTGTACATGGAATAACTGCACATCTAAGGAGAGCAATTCACTTTGCAGGTATGAATATTTGAACTCGAATATTTACTATGATGCTTATCCACCAGATGTCAGTAAAGTGTCTCGTTCTAACAGGATGAGAATACCAAAGGCAATTTTCCGACAGATGAAAGCTTCTCAAGGCAGGGGTGCTTTAAAAAAATTTACAGAAAAGGAGTAGTATGTGCTAGCAAAGCCCTGATTTTTGGCCTTCTTCCACTTACTATTTAAAATATCTTCCTCTTACACCCTTCCAAGAAAAGACAGAAAAGAAAAAAAGAAACCACTCCCAAATTTTCTACCCTCTGTGAAGCCATCATATCCAAAATCTACAACAAAACAACCAAACCGAAGTGAACACAATTTTTGTTGTGCCCAAATGCATTTGACCCGTTTTAAGAGCTTTTTTTGCGGTTCTCACAGCACATCATGCTTCACGTTGTGTATTTAAAGTATGCGTTCTGTAATTATCTATGTTCATGTCTGCTTCTCCTAGAAGCTTGTAAACCCCTTTGAAATCAATAATTTATTTTTCTATTTAAATTATGCCTACTTGTAATTAAAAGTTAAATATTACTATTCGGCTTTAGTGAAAACCAGCAGTCACTCACCCCAGCCCCTAGCCTCCCGTTCCACTCCTCGGATGCACCTCTTTCACCTGTTTCTTTGGCAGTATACATTCATATATCTGAATAATTTGCTTCAATGTCTATTTCTTGGTTTTTCAGATTCTTCCTTGCCTTCCTGTTACAGCGGCTGAGTATATTAGTCAGCCTAAGCAGGGCTGGCGGCTGTAACACACCACCTCTCCACCACGCCAGCCTAACGCAGTAAGAGTTCCTTTCCCAGCGCAGGTCATCAGGGGAGGTGAGATTGTTCTCCCCACTTTCGGAACTCAGGCTCCTTTCATCCTGTGATGCCACCAGCTTTAACACATGGCCTCCAAGTTTCCCCCAGAACAGGAAGAGGGAAGCGAGGATTAAACGTGGGGGATGAGGCCAGTGAGGCGGGGAGTGAGAGAGCGGGTTAGGGAAGCAGAGGGAAGGAAGCACATCAGGTTGGAGGCAGCGACACGTTGTGCCACGTAAGGAAAGGAAAGACTTGACTGGTGGAGTTAGCAACCCGAATGTCCTTGGTGACCACGCTGATTGCGGGGTGAAGGACTTGATTGGAGTGGGCCTAAAAGGGAGAGAATTGGAATAAAATAACCCGTGAGAAGGTTTTGCAGACTTTCGTATGGGGAAACGGGGAAGGAGGATTCCGGCTGCTCCGAGTGCGGCCGGGCGGCCGAGGGCGAGGAGAGGAAGGAAGGTGGCGCGGACGGGATCTCGGAGCGGCTCCCGAGCTGGCGGCGCGGGCAGCCTCGCAGCCGGCAGGGCCGGCCCAGCTGGCGTCCGGGGACCCGGAGGAGGAGCGCGGCGCGGGCGGGGATGCGGCGGGGGCGCGGCGGGGGCGAGGGGAGGCTGAGAGGCGGGATTCAGCTTTATTTCTTCTTTTGTGAAAATCCTTTTACAGTCATTGTAGAGGGGTTGGGGAGGGAATACAGGTGTTCAACCTGCCATCTTTAACAGGAAGTCCAATCATATAAACTACTCAAAATTCCAGTCTACTCCCCTTTGCATCCGCCCGGCCTGAACGAGTGAACGCTCAATAAATATTTGCTCAGCTGAGGTGAATTTCCTTCCTGGTTACATTTAGCTTTTCCATTTCTTTTTTAAAAACAATTTTTTTTTTTAAAAGATTGGCACCTGAGCTAACATCTGTTGCCAATCTTTTTTTTTTTCCTCTTCTCCCCGAAGCCCCCCAGTACATAGCTGTATATTCTAGTTGTGAGTGTCTCTGGTTGTGCTGTGTGGGACCTGCCTCAGCTGGTCTGACCACCGCTGGGGAAGTCTGCGCCCAGGATCCGAACCAGCAAATCCTGGGAGGCGGAAGTGGAGCTGGGGAACTTAACCATGGCCACTGGCACGCAGGAGATAACGTATTTAAAATGCTGGCATATCACAGGAACTCAGTCAGAGTTTTGTTAGAATTTAAAGTTGTTTTTCTTTTCTTTTTTTTTTTTAATGAGAAATACAAAGATGTTAATATTATTTGAGCCATTTGGTAAGAAATACATGAAAGGCCCACTGATCTGCATAGTGATGGTTCTTACAGTTCTTTTCATTGTATTGTTTCAGGAATTGGTTTTTGGAACATAAAGTATAATTACTATTTATCTTGTACATTTTATTATTTGAATAAAAGTTCACAATTCAATGTGTTTTTTAAAAGGAAAGAAAATCTAATAATATTCAGAATAAAGTACCCCCTCATTTCTTTTTCAATTTTCATAAGGAATTTGTTTTTCTACTACAAGTCCCTCACTTTTCATTAATAATCTGGAGTATTGAGAGGACCAGACCCATTTTCAGCTGAAAAAAGCACAAAACAAGATCACGAAACACGGAGAACACATTTTAAATGAGGATTTGCAGGCTTCTTCTCCCCTGGGCTGTTTATTACTAATAGTAAAGCGGGTGAGGGACAAGCTGTCAGGGGAAGACGGTGGATGCGAGTCAGAAGACTGGGCACCGATTCCAGCCAGGCCTCTGACTGGCTGCCAGATCTTGGGTTGATCACCTGTTTTCTCCATGGTCAGTTTCCTTATTATAAGTCGGAGATGAAGCTTCCTTTAGTCCCAGGAACACTAGTTCCATGAGGTACAGTAGATGGCAAAGAAAAAAGGGTGTCACGGTCAAATACATTTGGAAGATTCTACCTGAGACAAAGTGCCTTTACCCAGGGCCTTCTCGGAGCCTTTGGGATGTTAATGACACTGTGTTTCCTACGCTCACTTCCTCGTCACAGAACTGCTTTGTCAAAATATCCCTCACAGTTTTAGAAACACTGTGATAATATACATAGAAAGTAAAACTTTTTACAAATATTAGTAAATGATGATCACTAACTATTCAGACATTCATGTAATATTTAAAGAACCAAGTAAAATCTCTTAACTAGAAGACTTTCCCCCATAATTTCTCCATACTTTCTACTGCTGGGAAAAACACGCTTGTAAGTTACTGGTGCCATTCTTATTGATACTTCGTCTTTGCCCATAATCACTTCTAAGTTTAACTGTCCTTATTATAGAATAAAAGACCCACAATATATAGTATATGTTATTATTATTAGTACAAAATTGCTTTCCTTTGTCTCAAATCCTAGACGCTTACATCGAGAAAAATTTGTGACTATAGAAGACATGAGCAGACACCAGTAAAGGCCCCCAGTGTGACAGGGTAGATATTGTGAACATGACCTATTTTGCTTTTTGGTTTTTTAAGAGATAGGGAATATGTCAGGTAAAGGAAGGCTTTGTTACGTATCAGAGTGGTGCCTGATTTCATCACCTGCTAGTGTTACACTAGAGATCTTGTCTGTCCTTCTGCTCTCTTGTAGGATGGCCAGGAGAGTCATAAGGTGACAAATAGCTAAACAATTGGCCAGGACCATTTTTCTTACTGCTTTCCCTCACTTCCTTCTTTTTAATAAGGAAATTCCGAGCTAAAATGTGAATAAAAATAAAACCATAGATATTAATTTGCTGAATTCTGAACCAAATCAGTATACAAGATGATTCATTTTGGGTACAAAACAAATATTTCAAACTTGGATCCTTTTAAAATTATACACCTTTTTGTGTTTCTTTCTCTATATAAATATATAAATATGGTAGTATACTATTAATCTATAAAAAATAAATACTTGTGCAATCAAAAGAATTAAAAACTCATGGTCCAACTTTTGTGCCTTTGCTCGTTTCTGTGAAACTTTACGCCTTGAGGGTTTTTCATGGAGGACTGCTATCTATAAAATGTGTCACACGTGTCGCCTTCGAGATATGAACATGGCCTGTTTTAGTTCCACCTCGCTCTCAGGTCTGTGGGTTCCTATGCCCGCCCGCTAACCAACCCTAGATTTTTACAAGGCTTGGTCTCATTTGTCCTCTGTCTCCTCCCTCACTTTTACATTGATTGTTATGTCTCTTGACAACTACTCTCCTCTGTCTGCCTCCATCAGTATTTACGGTTTATTTTAGGCAAGGACACTAGAGGAGGAGGTGTAATGAACTCAGCAGGCTTTAGGTAATAGCCGTCCTTCCGTTACATGAGCGCTGGGCTGCAACGCAGGGCCTGAGGTGCCCTCTCTGTGGCTTTCTAGAATTTGAATGGTGTTTGCTGTGGATGTGTGCTTTCTGGATAAGTGTCTGTGACTGCCATGATTTAAAAAATAACTTTCTAAAAATTATAGAATGTAAAATACTCATTTTAGAGCATTTGGAAAATACAGAAAGGTACAAAAAAGACAACTTAAAAAATTACAATTCCACAGTTAGGAATAACCACTATAAACATTTTCAGGTATTTATTCCTTTTTTATTTGCATATATAGTTCGTATATCTATTTTATGCATATTTTACAAAATTTGGTTTATACTGCATTTAGAGCTTTATGTTATACATTTTCATTTGACAGTGTTAGTAAGAATCTCCTATGTCATCACACTTTCTTCAAAATCCACGCCCATCTTAGTGGCCACATTCGTCACGTGATTGTACAATAATTTACCTGACTATCCTCATATTGTTGAAGTGTTTGATATTTTACAAAGCACTATGATGAAAAACCTTGTAAATAAGTATTGTCCCCATCTCTAATAATTTTTCAGGCTAAATTCTCAGAAATGAAAATCCTGGGAAGAAGATATGAAATGCAATGAGCATTCTTATGGCTAAATTCTTGTGCACATCCTTAATTATTTCTGTTCACAAATTCTGTGAAGCAGAATTGCTGTTCAAAGAATATGCAGGTTTTATTTTAAAATGGGAATTTTAAAATGGGAATAGGTCTTCCTGTTTTTTTTCTACTGATTGTGAAAGAAATAACATGCTCACTGTAAAAAATATTCAGGCACAGAAAAGCATAAAGAAGAAAGTAAAAGTCACCTGTCTTCCCACCATTCCCGTTGACGATGTGGATTCTGTGCCCACATACCCAAATGTGTGCACAAATGGGAGAGGGCGTGTGCACCTACGCCCAGGTACAACAACGGGGTCTGTACCATACAAACTGTGTTGTACACTGATATTTTGAGAAAACTTATATTAAAGCATGGCACACTGAGAGAAATGTGCACAAACATAAGTATACTGCTGGACGAGCATTCACAAATGTACACCCAGATTAGAAACAGAAAAACTGTGGAACAGCACAAGAGTTCCATGTCAGCTTCACCAGGCGCCGGGGTCCCTCTGTGTCACGCCAGTTCTAGTACCTGCTCATGAAAGGACACTGACAGTCTATCAGGGACATCTTCCCACGTTAACAAAGAAACTGTATTTCATTGAATATAAGACATCCTTGATTGTTAGTGTCCCATTGTTTTATGTACTGCTAAGAAAGAAAGAAGAAAGAAAGAAAGAACGAGCTGCTAAATAACTCTAGCATAATGCTTGTAGTCTTGTAATCCTGCATCATAACCAGCTTCTTATTTTTTGTTGAGGCGTAATTGACATGTAACATTATGTTAGTTTCCAGTGTCCCACATGATTCAGTATTTGTATATATTAAGAAATGATCACCACAATAGGTCTAGTTATCATCCGTTACCACACATAGTTGTGATTTTCTTCTTGTGAGAACTTTTAAGATTTACGCTCCCAGCAGCTTTCAAATATGCAATACAGTGTTATTAACTCCCGTCACCATGCTGTACATCACATTCGTGGGTCTTATTGATTTTTTACTGGAAGTTTGTACTTTTTGACCCCCTTCACCTGTTTTGCATCAGCCCCCCTGCAACCACCAATCTGTTCTCTGTATCTATGAGCTCGGTTTGTTTAGATTCCACATATAAGTGAGATTATACAATATTTATTTTTCTCTGTCTGATATAACCAGCTTCTTGATGCTTTGAAATTTCTTTCATCTGTTCCTTGGTTTACCAGTCTCCCCCTCTTCAGCTGTGTTGCATGGTGTCGGGAAGCAATCTTTTTGCATTTTCTCCTCTTTGGCCACTTTTGGGTATCTTTCTTTCTTGGGTCTCATTAAGCACTTGGTTGTTTCCTCTCCAGAAAATAGGAAATTGTGGTCATTCTTCCAATGAAGATTATTTGCTTGAGTAACATTAAATTTGGGCCCAGCTTTTCTGTTTCCATCTCTTTCTGCATACATTATATGATTTTGTTTGAGTGCTGGTGATGGTGGAGTTTTTTGAGAGACATTTTAAATAAGAAACTCAATGTGTGTAGTCCCAACATAGTGCATAACTCAATTTGAAATGACAACTGTTAAAAGCTTTGCTGGAGTTCATGCACGCCCAAGCAGCTAGGAGGACGGCAGGACCCACGTGAAAAATGTAGGTCTCAGAGTCAATGAAATACAGTATATATGCACCATCATTTTTTTATAATTAAGATTTTATTGGTTTCTGTCTGACCTGTTCCCAGACAATATAAACAGTCTATACACAATTCCTACACATAAAATCTATACACATAAGAATCTATACACAATGCTTGTGCGAGTACTAACAATCTAAAACAAAAGTGGTTGCAATCCTTTTTAAAAAAATTACCCAGTCCCTCCAGTAAAAATTTGGAGGCGTGGTGTTCTTAAAAAGGATTTCAAGTACCTATATGATAAAATATTGACAAGTTGTTAGATCTAAAATTCCACTAACTCGTGATTTAATATCATACTTACAACACACTAAAAAAAGTTCAATCTTTCACAGCATATTAGCAAAACTGTGGGATGGACTGAACTACCACTACCAAGGACGTCACAGGTGGCATTCCAGCCTGACTGGGAGAGCCAAGATCCGGGGCAGTTTCCTGTAGAAAACTGTTCTACCAAAGAACCACATGGATATAGAAGATAAGCAATTTGAAATGTTTGAGATGCGCTCCCTGCATGGTTAAGACTGTGAATCGCATTTAATTATGCTTGTATCCTATATGATAGGATCTAGCCCTCTCCAAACCCAGCCGGTGGAATGGTAAATTGGTGCACAAGACGTCAGAGACTTTCTTAATTCAATATTCCTCTCATTCCCGACTGTGCAGAAAAATAAACAACGGCGTCTGCTTTTACCTTTTAAGAAAAGTATTTACGGGGCTGGCTGTGTAGCTGAGTGGTTAACTTTGTGGGCTTCACTTTGGTGGCCCGGGGTTCGCTGGTTCAGATCCTGGGTGCAGACCTACACACTGCTCATCAAGCCATGCTGTGGCAGCATCTCACAGAGAAGAACTGGAAAGACTTACAGCTAGGATATACAACTATGTACTAGGGCTTTGGGTAGAATAGGAAAAAGAGGAAGATTGGTGACAGACGCTAGCTTAAGGCTAATCTTCCTCACCAAGAAAAAAAAAGAGAGAAAAGCATTTACACTTATTTAAATATGAAAAAATTTCTAACAATCATTTCTAGAGCTTCTAAAATTCTTGCCTTTACAAGACAGTTGAACAATATAGGAGAAATGGGGTCCATACTGCCTCTGGGGCTGGCTTGCCCTTGCTCTTGGGCATCTTGGGGTTTGCGGTGGGCAGGGGGCTACCTGACTGCTGTCACTCCTGCTGCTGTGCTGCTGGCACCTGCATCATCATTTTTCATGGCGGTGTGATAGTCCCTTGTGTGGTTGTGCCAAACTTTATTTACTGATAATCCTGTGCAGATGATGAGCATTCAAGCCTCTTCTAGTTTTTCACTATTCATAAAAGTCAAGACAATAATTCTTTTGCTCAGATAATTGTACTTTTTTTGTATAACTATTTCTTTGGAATAAATTCCTGAAAGAAGGACTATTAAGTCAAATGTTATATACATTTTATGGATTTTAGGTGTATTGCCAAATCGCTTACTTTTAAAAAATTTTTATTTGTTTATTTATTTTGTGAGGAAGGTTGTCACTGAGCTAACATCTGTGCCAATCCTCCTGCACTTTATGTGGGACGCCGCCACAGCGTGGTTTGGTGAGTGGTGCTATGTCCGAGCCTGGGATCTGAACCTGCGGACCCCGGGTGGCAAAGCGGAGCACGAGATCTTAACCATCACGCCACTGGGCTGGTCCCAAATCACTTCTAAAAAGTTGTAGAGATTGACACTCACTGCTGGTGTATGAGAGTGTGTAATTCTGGAATCCCTGAGAATGCTTTCCTTTTACATCTTTGCTTAGTGATGAAGGAAAATTACCTTATTTTAAGAATGCTCACATTCTTTGATTACTATTGAAGTTGGATCATTCTCCATATTTTTATTGTGGCCATTTGTGACCTCTTCATGTTCTTTATCCATTTCTTTAATTTTAGTTGCTTATTTTATTGATTAAAAACATGTCTTTCAATATATCAACTTTTTTTCTATTTTCTATTTTGTAAACTCCTTTTAGCTTGTCATTTACCTTTCACTTTCTTACTTTTTCTAGTTTTCTTTTTTGCCATGCAGAAATTCTAAATTTTTATGAATTCAGTCTATTGAGATTCTCCTAGATGGCTTTTAACTTTTATTCCATGCTTCTGAGGCCTTCTTCTCTACACAATAATATGAGTATTTTGTTATTCTATTTATTTTTGTTGTTTAAAATAAAGGAAATCCAATTGGAGATTCAACTGGAGTGTCGTTCTGTTAGAAGTCGATGTGGAGCCCATCGTCGTCTTTGCCACGTGGGACTTCTGTTCCGGGTGACAGGACGGCTCTGCACTCTGTGCGCCTTCCAGGCCCCTCAGTAAAGGTTTGTAAGTCTTTTCATATAAATCCTGTACATTTTCTGTAGATTTTACTTCCAGTTATTTTGTGTCCGTTGCTATGTGAAAGAACAAGTTTTCCCAGATATTTTCTAACAAATGAATGCTGATAGTAGAGAGAATTGTTTGTAGGGTAAACGATGTGAAAAGTATGCTGGCTTCTTGGCAGCTGATGTGAACTTTCCTTTATATGGAGAGCTTGGTTTTACTGCAAAAAGACTGTAATAAGCCTGAGGGTAGAAGTGATCATGTGGCTCGTTCTTAGGTTTCATGAAAATAAAAAGAAGCTTCTCTGATATTAATAAAAAAATGCAATAAAGGAGAGAGGAAGGCTGCATGAGCGGAAAAGAAGAGAGAGCACAGGAGGAGCAGGGGAGCTCCTGGACGCGGGCGCTGGAGATTCCGTGTCCCCACGGACCCCAGATCAGGTTTTGGTTCAGCTGGAAGAAGCCAGAGTTGGGCCTCTTAGTCCTGGAGCTCAGAGCTGGGGTCCTGGCTGCCTGTGGTGGCGCTGTTGGCAAGGGACATTCAGAGAGGAATTGCCTGATGGAAATGACATGTGCCATGTGATGTCAACTCTTTAAATTTGCTACATAGTTAGCAAATTGTTTTTTCTAATGTATAAAATTCGTTTTCTTAGAACAGTTTTATATTCACAGCAAAGGTGAGTGGAAAGTACAGAGAGTTCCCATATACCCCCTGTCCCGCACACGTGCAACCTTCCACGCTACCCACATCCTAGCAAATTCTAATTTCTTTAACCATACTTGATGTGACAGGATTATTTGTTGTGAGGTGGGATTTGTAGCAGGTCTGAATTTTGCATCAAGCTTGGCATGAAGCAAAAGCAGAATCTACATATGAGCACAACTGGATATCAAGTTTTTATTTCTACTGATGTTAGATTATATATGCATTTGAAGTACATGAATTCAAATGTCTGCTCTGACAGGGAAAAAAATGGAGGAAGAAAGAGATTATGATGCAAATCTTAGACAATTCCATCCCTTATTCCACCCAATGAAGTTATGTCTGAGAGTAAGCACGAGAAAGGGGAGGTGAACTGGCTGTTTCCTCTAATGATATGGCCATTTTTTCATGCTGCCTGTAAGTGTTAAAAGTTAATATTTTGGGGGGCGGGCCTGGTGGTGCAGTGGTTAAGTTCGAATTTCCACTCACTGGCCCAGGGCTCTGGTTTGGATCCCAGGTGTGGACTTACACACCGCTGGTGAGGCCATGCTGTGGTAGGCGTCCCACATATAAAGTAGAGGAAGATGGGCAGGGATGTTAGCTCAGGGCCACGCTTCCTCAGTGAAAAGAGGAGGATTGGTGGCAGCTGTTAGCTCAGGGCTAGTCTTCCTCAAAAAAAAAAAGTTAATATTTTTCATATAACATGGATCATTAATGCCAGCCTTCTACTTAATCAGTTGCTCAACTTAAAGACTCTGTGCCAGTATTGTAGCATGAATTGTCTTTGCTGGGTGCACTGGCAAGTGGTATGTTATCTGTCTCCATTATGGCGAGAGTTTTCAAGGACAATTTTACAACACAAGACTTTTAGTCTTGTGTTATCTCGGTAAAACATCATTTGCAAATCATATCATCTCCAAATAGTAAGTTTTCTTCTTCCTAATTTCTGTCTCCTTTATAAGATTCATACTCACTTTCTCTTTCTAAACACAGAGACTAGAAATCCCAGAACCGGGGTGAGCAATGGAGGTGAAAGCGAGCATTCTATTCTTGTTTCTAATTCCGTTAATGTGGACATTTCTCACCATGTTAATCTATTTTTCTAGTCTTGATTCATAAAGGTGCTTTTCTGAAAAAGAAATGGATTCTGAATATTATCAAGTATCTTTTCAATACGGACTGAGACAATCATATACTTTATGTTTTGACTCATTTTATAACCTATATGATTTTTCTCAGTATTTAATTATGCTTACATTCCTGGAGTAAAGTCAGCTTGGCAATGGTGTATTATTATGCACTTTAAGATTTGAATTACTTATATTTTATTTATGATTTTCATGTCTATATTCATAAGTGAGGTTGGTCTGTGTTTTTTCGCTATCCTTGACAGATTTGAATTATTAACTGAGTGTCTTTTATCTCATCTTTTCTGTCTTGTTTCATTGAGTCTGTGATTTTGACATCTAAAAAGAGATCATTTCATAATGTTTATGAATGTTGAATCACTGTGTGGTACGCCTGAAACTAGCACAATATTGTATGTCAACTACACTTCAATTAAGAAAAATAAACAGAAAGTTTCTCTTAATTCTATTATATATATTTTGAAAGTATACTTTTCATAAATTTGAACATAAACACACCCTAAAATTCAGCAATTCTGCTGTTAAGGAGAAACTCCATTTCAATTGTAAGCCTATTGCCCTTCAGGCTGTTGTAGGCCCATCAGAGCGCACAAGCATGCTAGGAGCCACGTGCAAGGATGTCCATGGTAGCGTTGTTTATGACAGCACGGTATTGAAAACCACTTAAGTGCTATCACCAGCAAAAAGAATAAATATATATGCAATATTATACATCATCATAAATTACTCTTGAAAACAAAATATCGTGGAAAAAACACATAAAAAAGAATACATAAAGTATAACAATTATAAAAGCTCAAAACAGGCAAAACTAAAGACCAGATTGTTTGGGGATATATTCATGTGTATGGAGAAAGAAATGGCAAGGAAAAGGAAAGGAGCGCTTACTACAAACTTGCGGATACTAGAGACGAGGGGTGGGCACTGTCACTGGGAGGAGCGCTCTGGGCCGCTTTGAAGTTACAGTAACTTTTCTCTCTTAAGTCAGGTGTTTGTTTCATTGCGAGTGGTTTTGAGCCATCCCTTCATGATGTCTCTACCCTTTTGTATATCTTACTGGATCAGTTTCCTGGGGCTGCCACAACAAATTGTCACAAAGTGAGTGTCTTCAAACAACAGAAATTTCTTCTCAGAGTTCGGGCAGCTAAGTCAAGGTGTCACAGGGCTCCACTCCTTCCAAAGGCTCTGGGGGGGATCCTCCTCGCCTCTGCCCAGCTGCTGTGGCTCCGGCGGTCTTCAGCTGGTAGCTGCCGACTCCAGTATCTGCCTCCGTGTTCACATGGCATCTCTGGTGTCTCTTCCTCAAGGACGCCAGTCTTTGGATTCAGGGCCCACTCTAATCCAGGATGACCTCATCTTAATTTGACTGATTAAATCGGCAAAGACCGTATTTCCACAAAGGTCACATTCTGAGGTTCCAGGTTGATGTGAGTTTTGGGGGACGTTATTCAACCCAGTAAACTCATGTATTTCATTTTTTTGAAGTAAGTAATTTTTCTTTTAAAAAGGGGAGTAGTTTAGGGCTACAAGATTTGAGAATAACTTTTCTGCTTAATTGCAGTGTTTCTCATTCTTTTAAAGAAATAAATCTAAAGGATTTTAGCTCTTAAAAAAGGGATGTTCTTCTTCTGCAGCCTGAGTGTGCTGTTTCCCTTTTCTCTGGTCGTACATTGTTTCCTAGGCTCCATGTTACTTTTTTCGGTTCACTGGACATTGAAGTAGTGGAGAGCTAGTCAGGCCTGGCTCACCCAGCTAGGGGTGTGGGTGGGGCCCCCGGGCCGTCCTGAAAGCTGCCAGGGGCCTCCTCTTAGCTTAACAGAAGAGGATGAGGACCTGCGAGCCACCCTTGGCCAGCTGGTTGATGGGATGGCCCCATGGGAACTGTGCAGAAACCTTCTCTCACTGTAAGGACTGTTGAATAATAATAACATAACATAATATAATAATAATAACTGTTACAACTGAACTGGATACGATTGTAGTTCTTGGCCACTTGAAACAATCTATCATTCTACCTGAGTCAGAAACAGTAAATAAAAACTTGATGTCCCTGCAGGATGCTTCTCCCATGGCCGTCCCTGAGGTCCCTCTCTCTGCTGAACCTCAAGTGTTGGAAGCGAGCGCTTACTGCCTTGTCCTCTTCGGCCCCGGCCGTCTGGGTTCGGGAGTCACAGTGCCAGAACAGTGCGGGAAGTGAGCTGACAAGGTGGCTTGGGGAAGTGATGCCAGGGTCCAGTCCGGAATTAGATAGTCGGGTATTTTCGCTTATTAAATTTTACAAAATATTAAAAGAAAAGTTATATAAATGTTTGTCTCGATCATTTGAAAATTTCGTGGCCTCAGTTTGCAGAAGTCTTCATGTTTAAAGCCAGAATATGATGACAATTCTAAAACTGCTGAAAAGATGTTTTCTCTATTTCCAAGGATGCAAAAGTGTCCTTTTGCATTTTTCGGTCTTTATTTACTTTCTATATGTATTCAAACATACACTTTTGTAAGGTATTGGATGTAAAATTTGAAAAATCTATGTTATTGTGTACCAGTAGTTCTTCATTTCCATTGCTATGTATTATTCTATGAATATATAACAATTTATCCATTCTACTTTTAAAATGTTTTTCTTGTGGTAAAGTATACATAACATAACATTTCCCATTTTAACCATTTTTAAGTGTACAGTTCAGCAGCATCAAGCACATTTACATTGTTGTGCAACCGTCACCACCATCTACCTCCAGAAACTTTTGGCCATCCCAACTCAAACGCGGTACCCAGTAGGCAAGAACTCACCCTCCCCAGCCCCTGGCACCCACCATTCTACTTTCTGCCTCTCTGAGTTTGACTCCTGTAGGTACCTCATATAAGTGGAATCATATAATATCTGTCCTTTTGTGTCTGGCTTAGCGTAATGTATTCAAGGTTCGTCTATTGCAGCATATATCAGAATTTCCTTCCTTTTTAAGGCTATATGTATACACTATGTTTTTTTATCCATTTGTCTGTCAATGGGCACTTGGGTTGCTTCCATCCTGTGAATAATGCTCGTGGGAACATGGGTGTACAAATATCCATCCAAATCTCTGCTTTCCATTCTTTTGAGTATACACTCAGACGGGAATTGTTGGACTATATGATAATTCTATCCCTAATTTTTTGAGGAATTGCCATACCATTTGCCACACTGGCTGCATCATTTTGCATTTCTACTCCTCCATCCTATTCTTGGTGGACATCCGGGTTGTTTTCAGTTTTGGGTGTTATGTGTAATACCAAAACAATTCGTATACATGTCTGTTGGTGCGCTTATATACACACTTCATTGAGTATATGCCAGGAATGGAACTGCTGGGCCAGATTGTATGCATATGCTCACTTCTAACAGAGAATGCTGGAGTTTTCCAAAGTACCAGTACCAATGGACACTACAGCCATGCATCACTTAATGGTGGGATACGTTCTGAGAAACGCATTATCGGGCGATTTCATCATTGCACGAACATCATGGAGTGCACCCTCACAAACCTAGCTGGTGCAGCCTACTACACACCTGGCTAGATGGGGTAGCTTGTTGCTCCTTGGCTGTGCACTTGTACAGCATGTTACTGTACCGAACACAGTAGGCAACTGTAACACAATGATGAGTATTTGTGTATCTAAACATAAGACAGGTACAGTAAAAATACAGTATAAAAGATAAAAAATAGTACACCTATATAGGACCCTTTCCATGAATGGAGCTTGCAGGACTGGCAGTTGCTCTGGGTGAGTCAGTGAGTGAGTGGGGAGTGAATGTGGAGGCCTGGGACATTGCTGTGCACTGCTGTAGACTTCACAAGCACTGCACACTTAGGCTACACTTGGTTCATGAAAAAATATTTTTCTTTCTTCAGTAATAAATTTACCTTGCTTACTGTAACTTTCTTACTTTATAAAATTTTTAATTTTTTAACTTTTTGTGTCTGTTGTAATAGCACTTAGCTTAAAACACAATTGTACAGCTGTACAAAAATGTTTTCCTTCTTTATATCCTTATTCCGTGTGTTTTTCTATTTTTTAAATTTCTAATTTTTTTACTTTTTATCTTTTTTTGTTAAAAACTAAGACACAAACATACACATTAGCCTAAGCCTACACAGGGTCACGGTCATCACGTCACTATCTTCTGCCTCCACATCTTGTCCCACTGGAAGGTCTTCAGAGGCAATACCCGCATGGAGCTGTCGTCTCCTATGACTGGCAGCCAGCAGGTTTGTTTGCACCAGCATCACCACAAACGCTTGAGTAATGCCTTGTGCTGTGACATTAGGATGGCTATGATGTCACTAGGTGGTAGGAATTTTTCAGCTCCATTATAATCTCATGGGTCCACTGTCGTAAATGCAGTCCATCGTTGACTGAAACGTCATTATGCGGTGCGTGACCGAACTGTCAGCATTGTGAGAGTTCCAGTTGTTCCCCATCTTGCCAACCTAGCATCGTCAGTTGTTAAAATTTTAGCCATTCTGATGAGTGCGCAGTATATCTCATTGTGACTGATGATTCTGAGCATATTTCACATGCTTACTGATCATTTGGATAGCCTCTTTTATGAAGTGTCTGGTTTAAGTCTTTTGCTTGTAAAAAAATTGGATTGTCTGTCTTTTATTGATTTGGAAGAAGTTTTTATGCATTCTGGATATAACCTCTTTTGTTGGATATATGCTTCACACACAAGTACCTTTCCCACTGCGTGGCTTGCCTTTTCACTGAGGTCCTATAACTTATAACAAATCATATTTGTTCCTATGTATTATATAGTTTGATCATAATTTAGAGTTTTTTCACTTACATTTTTAATTGGTTACTGTTAATCTGGATAAGAGATGTGAATTTTTATATGTTTATTTTGTATTTAGCCCCATTACCAAATTAATTCTGTGTTCTATTAAATCTTAAGTTTTCTAGGAATTCAATAATGTCATCTATAAGGAAAGATAGATACTTATCTTCTTTTTCATATTCTGTTTATTTTGCCTTAGTGCTTTAGTAAAAGTTTCTAAACATTATTGAAAAGTAGTGGTCATACTAGACATTCCTATCTTGCTCCTGATTTTAGTGGAAATGACTTCAGTAATTCACTGTTTTAGTACACTATTTGCTGTGGTCTTTCTCATGCTTAGATAATGTCCCTCTATTCTACATTATATATAGTTATCGTCCCAGAATGATGCAGAAAGTAAAGTGCTAATTCCAAGTTGGAGAAGCGTCCAGTATTGAACTAGAGCCAAATATTTGATGCCTCTGATTCCATGAAGGTAAACTTCCTTTAAGACAGTAGTTTTTAATTTTTTAAAAAAAATTTGACCTTTCTTTTTATCACATGTCAGTCTCTTTTTTTTTTTTAAAGATTTTATTTTTTTTCCTTTTTCTCCCCAAAGCCCCCCGGTACATAGTGGCATGTTCTTAGTTGTGGGTCCTTCTAGTTGTGGCATGTGGGACGCTGCCTCAGCGTGGTTTGATGAGCAGTGCCATGTCTGCGCCCAGGATTCGAACTGACGAAACACTGGGCCGCCTGCAGCGAAGCGCGCGAACTTAACCACTCGGCCACGGGGCCAGCCCCTCAGTCTCTCTTTTTTTAAAACATATATTTGCAAAATAATATTTATCTTTTTATGTGTGATACATTCTGATGTTTTCTGTTTAATTTTTCATTTAAAATGTATTGGTCAAGACCTGCTTGACTGATTTTGTGATCCATTAATGGTTTGCAGGCCAGAGTTGGAAACCTTCCTTCCTAAGTTGATAGGTGTCTCTTTTCTAGCCCTTCGGCTGGGACAAGGTTCTATTGGTAAGAATTCATGAAATGTAGGGAACAGCGGCGGGCACATCTGCTAGCACGTCAAAATACTACCTTGGTGCACCATTTAAAAATTAGAATAGTTAAGAAGCTTTTGAAAATGAGTTCTATGAAATCATTAGGCTTAATCACTCTCGATGGCTCAGTGATGGCTTTATTAAGAGAGTTGAGACATTTTTATGGAACTGATGACTATTTACAAATCATGATTTTTCTTTAGGCAATGGGAAAGATATTTTCGAAGTAATAAAAAATGGTAAATAATAGCTTTATTAGTTGACTCTTGACATGATAATACTGCATAATAGACACCCCAGAATCTCAATGGCACATAACAATGAACATTAATTTCCTCACTCCCAGATCAGCAAAGTGGTTGGAACTGTTCTGCTTTAGGCTAAGAGTTGGATTCAAGTCTGTCTGTTCTGTGTGTTCATCGTCACAGACAGTAGCTGTCAAGGGCCCGCCTTCCTCATGGAAGATGGCGGAAGTGCAAGAGGGGAAGGCAAACTCCTGAGAGGTCACTGAAGGCTCTGCTCTGAGCTCCCACACTGCGGCTTCTGTCCACATCCCATTGGCCAGAGCACGTCACGTGGCTGAGCCCAGTATCAGTGGGAGGGGGAGATAAACTGTGGAGGATGATGGCACAGATGAGGGAGGAAGAAAGAACTCTGAGTCAATAACACACGCTACTACAGTAGCCAACAGTTCCAGAATCCTGTCTCTATTTTATTCACTTATTTCTGTAGTCATAATATTCACTGCTCAGAATACAAAATAAATTGGCCCTTTCTTCCATTCTGAGAAAATTTAAGTCTTTGATTAAAATATTTGCTTTTTTAGAAAGGGGTTATATTGGCATTATACAAGCAATTGTTTTCCAGTATATTTAGTTGAAAATTTTGTAAAAAGCATTAAATATTTACGCAAGGTACTTAGAGAAATGTGTCCTTTGGATAACTTCGTATATAGGATATCTGCAGCCTCAGTTCAGGCCACATTTCTTGTAGTAAATATCCAACCATGATGAAATAAAAAAGTTTAATGGCTCTCACTTTGGAAAAAAAGACCTCCTTTCTAATTCCCTTTATGATGAAGTTCTTACTTTTAACTATACCATTTATCTCCCTGTGGAGCCAACACAGTTCTTTAATTAATAGAAGCTCTAAAATTGTTGAAATTAATTCACCCTCAGGCTTTGATTCCTGTTCGGAATGCAGTTGTAGAAAGAGTTTCCAGTGTAATGAACAATGTGTAAGTCAATAAATGAAGCTGAGTGGCAGAGGAAGTCAGTATAAGGTTGATTCTGTTCCTTCTTCAATGCTCTCTATCAGGGGTTGGCAAGCGATGGCATGTGGGCCAAGTGTGGCCCACTCTCCAATTTTGTAAATAAAGTTTTATTGAAACACAGCCATGGGCGTTCACTTATATATTGTCTATCACTGTTTCTGTGCTATGATAGCAGGGTTGAGTACTTGCAACAAAGACCATATGGCCTACAAAGGCTAAGATATTTACTCTCTGGTCCTTTACAGAAAAATGTGCTAACCCTAACTCTATATAGTAATTATAGTTAAAAGAAAAGTTTTAAAAAATGCAAATATGATAAAACGTAAATACTTCTGATTTCTTAAAAAATGAGATGCATGTTTTTCACCCTTGCCTCCACTGTGGGGGTCTGATGTTTGTAAGGAATATCTGGCAACCCTAGTTTAGGATATTTGAATAGAAGTCAGCTGTGGCTAGGTCATGCTGCAGTAACAAACACCCCCCAGCTCTCAATGCCTGAACACAATGGGTTGTTTCTCACTCCTGCTGAATGCCCATCACAGCATTCCAGGATCCCTTTAGGATCCTTCCAGGATCCAGGCTGTTGGAGCAGCCACTATCTGGAGAGCTTCCAGTCATTGTAGCAGAGGCAAAAGAAGTGTGGTTAATTGGGCCCTGGGTGTTAGGGCTTCCATCCAGAAGTGACAACATCACTTTTCTCAGGCCAAAGCAAGTCATATGGCTATATCTAATCTTAAGAGATTGGGGAAGTGCAATTCTGTCATGTACTCAGGAGGAGAGAGAAATACCTGGGAGGCAATGACTACTATGGTATGGAACAAACAACAGTCATCTCAGAAAGTGGTTTCATTACAGTAGGAGGGCGGCCACCAGAGTTACGGCCGGCAAAGGCCTAATGTCTCTGACACAGAGGTTTGCAGTGAAATTGTTGCTGGTCGTTAACGTCTAATGTAACCACGTATAGTTGTACAAAGCCCACAGGGACATGTTTTAACATGTTTCAGTAGGGTCTCAAATCTGACATGAAACTTTGCTGACATTGGAATGAGTTATTTTTCAGGAACCAAAAGCAATGAGGAGGCCACCTGAGACCGAAACCCATTGTTAAGGAAGGAAATAATGTTGGACCCTGCAGGCAGAACGGAAGACGAGAAGTCTGGAGAATGGATAGCCTGACTCCCTCCCTATTCTCCCCTCATCCCCATATAACCATATAACTGCTTCAAGATTTTGTGCTTGCTTAAGATGGTCTTTGGGACATGAGTCCACCATCTTCTGGTTTTGCGAGCTAATGGAATAAACCCCTTTCTCAACTACCACTCATCTTGCAATTGATTGGCATCAGGTTGTGGGGAACAGAAGGAGCCCTTGCTGGGTTACTAAATGAGGGGTCCATAAATCCCTTTCTACTTCCTTTCTCTGCTCTTCTGTTCCAGGACTTCATCTATGCTTTGGTTGGTATAAATTTAGCCTGGAGAACGTCAGATTATTAATTTCCTTTGTTTCCAGTATTATTGCAAATTTGCCTCTTTTTGCTATTGTAAGTGCTGCTTCTGTGACATTTAGATCCAGAGGCATTAGCTGGCCTCCAACTTAACTTGAAAGTTCTGCTACTCTTTTTAAACTCTACATCGTGCCAAACTAAAAACATTTTAAAGTATATGAAAAAGTAAACCAACAAAATCCACCACTTAGTAGCTAATTTTCAAACTGGTACTGGAAATACAGCTCTTTATTTTTTTAACGCCAAACTATTGTTCAGGGACAGAAATAGAGCATCAAAATTGCCAGAAATTTAACACAAGTCAATTTGGTGTTTCAATTACTTGAAATTCCTGTGTTAAGGAAGGTACTTCGTTTTCTTTCTCTTCCCTAAACTTCTAAATGGTTCCAGAGAGAGAACAGTCCTTTGGGACGTAATGGACACATGCAAGATAATTGTAGAGGAAGAGACCAGCCCAGTGTGTTGGTCTAGAGGAGAAGACCGAAAGGAGCTGAGGTTATCTTGACCATTTTCTAGCAAGAGTCCATGGAAGGAGCCTGTGGGAACTGAAATGCCTATATTTTTTGTGCCCCATTATAGTTTATTGGGATTTATTGAGTCTGAGTTCTAGGAAATTTATGAGTTCTAGGAAATTCCATGTGGCATTTATTTTCAGATTCTCTTTTTCTTGATGATGGAATTGACATTTGAGGCCCAAGGGGCTAAACTGTGCCAGGTCCAGATGAGTCAGAACCTATTAGATAAAACCAAGATTCTAACATGAGGAATCAGGAGTCAACAACACTATGAGCAGGGGCCAGGGGCTTTCGATGACTTCATTCACTGTGAACAAACAGCCTGGTACACAGCAGGCACTCCATAAATGTTTTCTGAATAAGCAAGTCTCAAAGTCCAGCGGCAAGATCGAAGTTGGAATTGATGAACCAGGAGACCACTAACAGGTAGAGATGAGATTCTGGGGAGAAAGTAGGTGAAGGACGAAGAGGTGAAGTTCAGAGTGTTTACCGTAGGTGAATGGGGGTGTCTGCAGCCAGCCTGTGTGCTGTGTGTCCTTGGCTCAAAGATAAGTCAGGTTGGTTTCAAAGGCCAGAGACCAGGCAGATAAAACAGATTTTTAAAAATTGAAGTGCAGGGCCGGCCCTGTGGCCGAGTGGTTAAGTTCACACGCTCCACTTCGGCGGCCCAGGGTTTCGCCGGTTCGGATCCTGGGTGCAGACATGGCACTGCTCATCAGGCCACGTTGAGGCCGTGTCCCACATGCCACAACTAGAGGGACCCACAACTAAAATAGACAACTATACACTGGGGAGGTTTGGGGAGAAAAAGGCAGAAAAGAAAAAAAGATTGGCAACAGTTGTTAGCTCAGGTGCCAATCTTAAAAAAAAAAAAAAGTTGAAGTGAAATGGATTTTTATTTTGAGAACTTATGTTAGGAGTAGGGAGCACTGACCCAAAGTGAAAAAGGGATTTTTAGTATCATGCGTTCATTTTTTTTAAACAAAAAAATGCTCGTGTAATTCATAAATGGAGAGAGCTGGACCCTTGCAGAAGCTCAATGAGGCAGCTTCTCCAGAACGAGAACAAAGAAGACGGAGTTGGGGTCTGCCCCGGCCCTGTTTCTGATGGGCAAGCTGCAGTTTTTCTCTCTTGAGCAACTGGAAAGCCCATGAAAGCTTTCGTCTCTTTGCATAGGTCTACTTGTGTGCATTTGTTCATTTCAACAGCCGTGTCTTCAATGCCTGTGTTTACGATGCCAGAGAATTCAACACACTTCATTTTAGCTGCAGCTAAAAACCTACAATTTCAAAATACTTTCCTATACCCACATTGAGCCCTCCAGTTAGGTATGATTCTATTTTGGCCGTCAGCAGGGATGAGAAAGGTTACACGACTTCAGGTTTCAGAGCAAGTGGTGGAGCTGTGGCTTGAACCCTGAACTTCTCTCAGTGTTATTTCCTCCGTGCTAAGTGCCATGACCCTCTCAGTGAAGGAGAAGGAGGCCTTAGCGTGGCTCCCGAAGCCCACCAGCGCGGCCTGGGGAGGTGGCCTGCGCGGCTCCGAGTCCCCGAGTGCCTAGTGAGCGCCTGCGCAGTGGCCTCTCTCTCTCCGGCCACTCTGTGGTCAGTGAGGTGGCTGCGAGGAATGGCAGCAAGGTTCTTCTACAGGGAGCCACTTACGGGAAAGCGGGACATTCTAGCCACAGCTATGAAAATGGCTTCATAATGAATGCTTGTGACTGAATTGATATGTTTAGGCTTTTTGTTTTTTTGCTCTTGAGAAGAGCTGAAGAAAAACGATGGGAGATCAGATCCTAAGTGTACAGAAGAGGCTGAGAAAGCTCTGGAATGATCCTGGCCAGCGTGCCTTCGGCTGGCCATTTAATGCAATACATCGGGACAGTAGCCACTGGCTCAATCTTTCCTGGCAGGGAATACATTTTTAAAAATTTTCATGAGTGATTAATTTGACCTACTTTCCATGATTCTTAGTTGGTGAGTGGTGTGGAAATGCAGAGGGTTTCTTACTCATCCTGAGATGTGTTCGTGCCCAGGGACTACTTCTGCGAGGATGAGACTGTATTTGGGCTCACTTTTCTAGTGGCGTCTTTCCTGTGTCTGTTTTAGACTTTATGGCAGGGGACAAAATAATCTAGTCTGATACCTTCCTGGGTGTTTGATGTCCTGCTGATGTGGAGGTGCGCCCTTACCCGGGCGAGGCCTGAAGGGCTCGCATGTCTGCCCTTGGAGCTGTGGCAGAGAGCCTATTTCTTCAGGGGACATGAGCAGGTCAAGGGTGCCTTGGGGCTCTGGAAGCCAGGTGGGCAGAGCCACGTGAGTGGGCACTCAGTGATAATGGCTCTGTGGCTGTTTCCCAGAGAATTTTGACCTGTTGTGAAAATCAATCATTGGAACTTGGAGAATGACTGTTGCCATGGATACCTATTGGTTTACCCTGTCTGGCCTGTTTGCAGGAGCTGCCCTTCTCCTGCCCTCCCACATGGTGGTTCTGCTGGCCCTGCCCACCTGGACACATCTGATTATCCTAGGGTCAGCGCCTAAGCTGGGCCAATGAATCTCTTTCTGGGTGTTTCCTGACTTTGAAGCAGAGAGAACATCTGCTTGCTCTCTCTCTTAAGTGGCTGAAGCTGTCAGATGGGAAGCTCAGAATCTGTTGGCAGCTCCATTGTCCCCTCCGTGGAAAAAGCAGGCCATCAGCAAGAAAGATACACAGGCAGAGAGAGAATGAGAGCCTGCACAGCTTTGCAGGGCGTGATTCTAGTCCCCTGGAGGCCCGGACACATTCTCCTGTCTTAGACATCTATGAGATAACCCACCATCTTTCTCCTAAGTCCCTGTTTTGGCTTAGGCCAGGTTGGGTCGGTTTTCTGACTGTTGTCAGCCATGGGCTCTGAGGGTGTGGTGTCTTCTTAGGAGAAATTAAGAGGAGAACCATAGAAGAAGCTGAGCTCCAGAGGGGAGGACTGAAGCTCCAACCACTCCTTCACTCGCATGGTGCGGCTGTGCATCCACGAGCACAGATGGCGTTTGTTGGGTAACTTAGCACAAGGGCCTCAGGTCAGCTTAGGATGTACGGAAACTTCCTGTAGCTGAGGATGACCTCAAGTGTGTCACCTGGAAAAAAGGATGTGGAAACAGAGTCAAGGTGTGAAAGACATGGGTGGAAACTGCTGGTTGTCTCCTACTGTGCACCATCCCTGCTTCTAGAACCCCTGACCTTCACCCGGGAACCTGGTTGCCCAGCATAAAGACTTCATTTTCCACCATCCCTTGTTGGTCATATGACTAAGTTCTGGCTGATGGGATGTGACCAGAACTGTTGTATGGAAGATTCTAGAACCTTCTCTAAAAGGCAGGCAGCTTGCACTTTCTATCTCCCTGTTCCTTGTCCCTTCTCCATCTAGCTTTCTAGAATGTGGCTGTGAGAGCCAGTGCTCTAGCAGCCCTGGGGGACTGTGAGGGTGAGGCCAGGCCATGGAGATGGCAGAGTGGTGAGCTGGGGCCCTGAGGACTCGGTGAGCAGCCCTGAGGGGTCTACCTCTGGAGCTTTAGTTGAGAGATAGATACATCGTCATTTCATTTTAGCTACTGTTCATTTGGGATTCTGTTACTTGGAACCAACCATATGTAATCCTAACTGATGGCTGGGCAACGAGCACAGCGGTCTCCTCCTGCTTTGAGAAGTGACAGGCCATCCACGGGAGTTGTACATAGTAGAGGAACAATGTAATAGTGATATTTCCCCCAAAATAGGTCTCTGTTTTTTAAAGAGTATTAATTGGGGACAACAGGCTGACCAGGGTCATGGATAGAACAAAGCGTTCTCTATTCTCCCTCATTTCCTGCTTTTAGCGGGCAATTGGATGAACGCTTTAGAGTTTGAATAGCTTTAGAAAACAGCTCCCGGTGATTTTATTGACTCAGAGCCCTTAACATACACAGCCATTCTCGATGCTGCTGGGCTTCAGCTTTTAATGAGCACGACCCAATTTTAAGAGGAACGGCCTTTTAGAAAAGAAGCTTTCCAAACTGCCCGGCTTCCTTTTAAAGGAATCAGGCAGAGTGCTCACTCCATTAGGGCAACATACAACCACAATCAAATATGGTGAAAACACTTTTAAGCTATAAAATGATACATAAATGGAAGGTATTTTTTTTTTTTTTAAAGATTTTATTTTTTCCTTTTTCTCCCCAAAGCCCCCCGGTACGTAGTTGTGTATTCTTTGTTGTGGGTTCTTCTAGTTGTGGCATGTGGGACGCTGCCTCAGCGTGGTCTGATGAGCAGTGCCATGTCCGCGCCCAGGATTCGAACTAACGAAACACTGGGCCGCCTGCAGCAGAGCGCGCGAACTTAACCACTCGGCCACGGGGCCAGCCCCAAATGGAAGGTATTTTTATTATTATTGTTATAACAGGGCATTCCTGTTCTCATAGGTACTGTGGAATTGCTGACAAAATCATTCAGTTGGAAAATAGGGGGTTCGACTTTTAAATGAAGGGTGATTTTCTCCCAAAGCAAGTTTGATTCAGTTCTTTAGAAAGTCCAGTGTGTGCAACAAACGTAAAGTTTGCCAAACTTTCCCTTCGTCTTCATTACTTCGTTTAGTCCCATAGTGATCTTTAACTGCAGAAGAAGGGAGATTCAGAAAGCTGAAGAAATTTGCTCAAGCCCAAGTCCCGTGGTTGGGACGGCTATGATTCCACCTGGCCTGGAAATCTAGGAACGAGGGTGGGTGGGAAGAGGAAAGGAGGAGACCCTGCAGATTCCCCTGGAGTGCGGGCCACGAGCAGCCTGCCCTCAGACGGTGTGTTAGTCCATCTCAAGAACCATTGGGGCCTGAAGCCACGCCCCCACCTCGTCTGCCGCCACAGCCTCCCCTCCCTGCGCCAGTCCCGTGACACCCCTGGCCCTCCGGGCACGTCTGCAGAGCTTGCAGGAACAGCCTCTCCAGGCAGCTGAAGTGCAGCCGCCTCTTAGCAGATGGTGGCTAATAACAGCCTTTGTTCTCCAGGTTCTTCTATTTTCCGCCTTGGAATACAATTTATAAAGAAAACACACAACACACACACACACACACACACACACACACACACCCCAACGTCCCCCCGCCACCAGCCCTTATCAGATCTCTTATAATTATAGAATAAGGTGCCTGCGAACTCCCAGGGAGCTGGTTTCCATGGCAATGACAAGCCATTATATTCTAAAGGCCAAGCTAGAACTCCGCCCCCTCATCCTCGCAGGGCTGTGCGTCTTGTTATTGCAGTGTTCCAAAATAAACTTGCTGCCTAATCGTAAATCCGTATAATTAGGGATGAGCTCAGCCTTACCCGCTACCTTTGTGCAGCCCACTCATCATGCCAGCAGTTTCTGGAACAGAGATGCTGACGGACTGTTTGATGTCAGAACAGACCTTCCTCCACCAGGAACTGGGTGCAGCATAAATCCATGTATGGCTGGGGACCCTCCAACCGGAAAGGCCTCTGAGTTCTGTAACTGCCCCAGGTGCTTCCGCAGAGAAGACGGGCCACGAAGGCGATGCCCAGGCCCCAGGATGGGCGGCTCTCGAAGGTGATGCTCGGGCCCCTAGATGGGCAGCTCTCCAGCTCTCCATTAAGTGAGGGTAGAGAAAGCTCTTGGGAGGTGGCATAGAGCTCTAACTCTCATACTTTGTGGCCATCAGCTGTGAGCACGGCAGAACACGTGACAGGAAAGTTTTCCCCTTTCTCCTTCCCACGTCTTGCCCTGCTCCTCAGCTCCTTCATAGACCGGAGGTTGCTTTTAGCACAACTTGTGTCTTGGGTTTGTGTGTTTTGTTTTCCTCCGTGAGGGATCCCTGCCTAGATTTCAGCAGGTGGGGACCCCAGCAGGCACTGTTCTCCGTGCTGGGGGAACAGTGACAAACGAGACAAGTTCGCAGGAAACTCCCCGAGGCGCAGACGATAGAGAAAGGGTACAGGATCGTTTCAGACGAGGGAAATAAAAAAAACATGGCTGATATGTTAGCAAGTGTCTGGAGTTTTGGGGGCTCACTTGAAATACTTCAGCAGAAACTCGGGAGACTAGAGGACCCCCGGCAGTTTACCTGTTCAGGGGGCCTCCTCTACTGCATTTAGCCTGAATGCCCTCCGTGTCCGACCTGAGCTGCCACAGGACTTTGGGCCACCGCCTCCGGGGGTTTGTCTGCTGGCTGTCTCCCCGTGGCCTCTCCAGATCCCCTCTCTGCCCTTCTCCACGCAGGCGTCTGCTGCTCGCCTATGGAGTCAGCAGCGGGTTCTCCGATGCCTGCTTGGTCTTAGCCAGTACCAGGTGGTAGCACAAGGTTGGAACCTGGTGGCAGCTGATCAGCCTGGGCCTTTCCTGCGGGCTCTCTGTCGGGCGCAGCTGCCGCCCTTTCGCAGGCCCAGTGCTGCAGGCGGCCCCTCCAGAGCGCCCCCCTGTGGCCGCCCGAGGAGACCTCGCCCGCCCCGCCGTCCCCTGTGCAGATGCGCGCTTATCCCGCCCTGCTCGCGAGCTCGCTTTTCCCTTCCTGGCCCCTGACTGATTCTATCCCCCTCTTCCTTCCTCCCTTCCATAATTGCTCACCCGCTGCCTAAAGAAAATGCTTTCCGTTCCCCGCCGCCCCTTTTAATCGTGCTCATTCAAGCCCCAGCTCAACTCTCACCTCTTCCAGAAGCCTCCTCCGACCCGCCTTCATTTTTCCAAACTCCTGGTTTTCTAGAATCCACCCCCCTAGCTTAGCGGTCACTTCCGGTTCCCTTATGTTTCCTGTCTGCTCTGACCTCCGCGGGTGGACCGTCGCCGTCTGCAAGGACGGGACCGCGGCCGGGCGGCTCCAGGCCTCCTCGCGGGCGGCCGGCGTCTGCGCTGCCCCGCGCGCCTCGGGTCGCGGCTGTCGGCTTCGAACGTCCGGGCCGGGAAGTGCACCGGGTTCAGCTGTGTGACCCGCTGTCCCGATGGGGGGATCCTGGCTAAACCGCACTGCGTGGGGGTCACGCTTTCTTTCCATTTCCTAAGACGTGGCGGGTCATCCCAAAGACCTCACCTGGTTTCCTTCCCCAAATAGTAGCTGAAACTAAAGCATGAGGCTGTTTAGAAAATACGTGGCAAACGCTGTCCGCACAGAAAGGAGCGATTAATAGGGTGCAGAACGGGGACCGGGAAGCCCGGGATGAAAGCATGCCTGGGAGCCGCGTGGTGGGCGCGGCCTCGGAGGCCCCGGGCAGGGCGCGACGACCCCGCCAGCCTCTAGAGCCCCGGGAGACTAAGTGCACCAGACCTTGTTGCTTCCTTTGACAAAGGAAAAAGTGAGGCTGATTTTTTAAAGTGTTGCTAGAAGAATAATCTACTGAAAAAGCAAGACTCGGAGAGTTGCCCAGGATTAAAGTCAGGGGAGAGAAAACCAAAGGCAAACCCCCAAACACATTGGGAGCACCGAGGGGTGCAACTTCCCGGCCGCTAGTACACTGGATTCCTTTTGAATCGACCCCGTTGTCTGCTGTCTTTGGGGCAGACCCTTGCAGCTTTGCTCTCGCCTTCCTAGACAACACCCCGCTGGTCAGGAGCTTTGCAGCGTCCTCTGCTGTGCTGATCTCTGCCTGGCTCGGTACCTAAAGCAACGTCGGGTTGATTTCTCCGGCCTCTGGCAGCGGGGTAATTTGAGGCTTCACTGGAGGGAGACAGACCTGGGCAGGTTGAGCTGTAAAGCCAGCTCCGGCGGGACGTTGCTCTGGGTAACATACTGCAAAGTGCTTGGATGGTTTGTCCACCAAGATTAAAAATGGCCTTTTGGTGATATTTCTATTTATTAAAGGAAGGCAGTATGTTGGGTAGTCCTTGCTGGGAGAAGATCTTGTTCAGATAACATTGCTGGATTTAATTCTGCATTGCCTTACTTGGCGTGTGGGGAGAAGACAAGACTGATCTGGGACCTTCCTAACAGTGTAGCACGTGCGAGGGGAGGAAGAACTCACCTGCTTCAGCCCAGAACACCACAGCTCCTGCCCTCCAGGTGCCCACGGAGGTCCCGGATAGTGTCCATCAGGAGCAGAGCACTGGCTGGCAAAGGGACAGCACGTTGGGAGTGACAGTCATAGCAAAATGGTGCTTGTGTCCCAAGGACGGGGTCTGTCTGATGGAGGGGCTGCAGCAGCAGCAGAAGATAAAAATGGCAGATGCCATCTGACAGCTGCAAATGATCCAAGAACTGATAGGATGTGATCCCTGGGGCTCCCCAGAAGTCCTTAGAGTGGGAGGACTTTATGAGTGGCTGAGACCTATGTCAGCAGATGGAGCAGGGGCCAGAGAATCGTGGCTGAGACGCAGAATTAGACAAGGCAGAGTGGGGAGGCACCCTGACCAGTGGGGCAGCTGGAGATATGACAGCGATGGGTTTAGATTTGGCTTCTTGACTTTGAAGTAACTTGGACATCCAAGCAGAATGTTCTCTTGTGTTCTGCAGCAGAGAGGGGATGATTGAATATTTGGAGTTTTAAAATTACGTATTTCCTTCGGAAGGGAGGCCTTTTAAGAGTAAATCAGTCATTTACACATTAGTATAAACAGAAGGGCAGCAAACAGGTTTTGGTAGGAAGGGAAAAATAAGGAGCCACATATTTCCCATATGGTGGGAAAGTGGTTATCACTGAGGAGAGGAATTCAGCCGCAGAGGGAGGCTGAAGTGCCAAAGTCTCTCTTCCTGATAAAGCCCCAGGCCTGCTCTGATGCAGGCAATTAGCTCGCCGTTGATTTTCCCCTTAATTTTATTCCCAAGTTTATGGGGAAACAAATCTATTTCCCTTAGACTGTTATGTCAGATTATTGTTATTATATTTTTGGTTTCAAAATATTACTCTTTTTTTACATTGTATTTTTATGTCCTTTATTGAGGGATAACGTACATATCATAAACTTTGCCCATTTTTGAGTGTACAATTCAATGATTTGGAGTAAGTTTACTGAGTTCTACAACCATCACCACAATCCAGCTTTAGCACATTTTCATTACCCCAGTGAAATACCTCATGCCCATTTAACGTTAATCCCCGTTCCAGGCAGTATTTTTATTGTGGAGAAGGGAGGTTCAAGACACCTTCCGAGTTCTTCAGGGAAGTGAGCAGCAGAGAAGATCGTCCCTGAGTTCTGGAGTCAGGAAACCCCGAGTCCTAATCCGGGCTTCTTCTCTTAGAGCTAGTGAGCTTATCGTACTCCTCTGACTGTCAGCTGTTCCTCCGGAAAGTGTGACTAGTAACCTCTACCTTACAGGGTTGTTTGGATGGTTAGAGATGACCCATGTGGAGGGCCTGACACAGAGGAGCTGTTCAGTGAAATGATGGGCTGATTTTATCACAAATACACAGATGCTCGCAAATGATAGGAGCTGGGGCACAGGGGCTGAATTCTGAGCTTCATTGTTTTACTATTTTGTAATTTAATCAGTGGGATGGAGTAGGAAGGAGAAAACACAATTTATTTGTAATAGAGATTGGCTGCTTTTAAAAATCAAATGCATTTAAAAATTCTGAATTTCTTTTGATTTATGTTGCTCAAATTTTTTCCCTCTTAAAATCACGTAAGAAATTGTTTTCGCAAACGGCTTGACTCCTCCCCAGCTCAACCCTGTGTTCTATAGTTTTATCTTGCTTTTTTTCTGAAATGGGTTTGAAAAAATAGGACCCTGGCTTCAGCTTTTTAGAGCCCTGTAGTGATTTTCTCTTCTGGCATGAAATTTAAGACCCATAAAATGCGGTTGCCATTTCCTGTGGATGTTCTGCTTTCATATATACGGCCGTATGAGTCAAGATCACAATAAGCTGCTCCATTGCCCTGCGCTAGTGATATAGTGCCATCCATTTACCTGGGGGGCGTTTAGCTGCTGGCTGGATGCCGCTTGCTAGGTAGCTGGAAAACTAAACATGGCCACCAGGGGGCGCCTTTCTCCCAGAGTCTTGCCCAGGGTCCTACTTTGGGAAGAGTGAGAGAGGGGCAGGGGTGAGGCTGCTTCATCCCTGCTCATCACCTCCCCGAGGAAGGCCCGGGGCGAGAAGCACCACTGTGCCCCAGCTCCGCCAATTTAGCCAGTCCCTGCCCTGGGACAGCTTCCCCAGTGGGCAGGGTGTGAGCGGGCGCTTCCTGCCAACTTTGAATTTGGGGCCCCTCCATGGCTGCTTCCCGGAAAGGATTTTTCTATTTGCTTCGCTGGAATCGCTAGAAGGTGCTTGGTAAAGATTCAGCTTCTTGGATTTCATTCTCTAGACTAGCGATTCAGAATCTCTGAGAATGGGGTTCAGAAGTGTTTGTTCTCTCGATGATTTTAATGCACACCAAAGTTAGAGCCCTGAAAAGGTAAACGCTTCTTGGAAAACCCCCCTATTTTATGAGCCTTTTCCCCTGAAAACCAAAACCTAAACCAAACAGAAGTCTCCGGAGACTACGCCGCCCTCTGCCTGAGTCTGCACGTTCATCCTGATCCACTCTGTGGGGAGGGCAGTACTCCAGCTGGCAGCTTTGGGGCACCCTCAAGGACTACTTTGAATTTCAGAAGTGGGACTTAAGAAAACCAGTGTTGAAATACTTACAGATATTAATTAGGAGATGCAGTTACTTTCTTTAAAAAGAAACAGACTTTATGTTAGTTTCCTACCACTGCTGTAGCAAAGTGGGAAACTAGGTGGTTAAAACAAGAGAAATGTATTCGCTCAGAGATCTGGGGCCTGGAAGTCTGACATAAAGGTGTCAGAGGGCCGTGCTTGGCCCCAGGCCTTCCCGGGCCCTGGGGGAATCTGTTCCACACCTTTCTCTGAGCTTCTGGCGTGGTCAGCAAGCATTGGCCTTCCTCGGTTTGAAGGCGCATGATTTCAGTCTCTGCCTGCCCGTCACAGGCCTTCTTCTCCTGTATGTACATCTTCTCCTCTTGTCGTAAGAACACCACTCATATTGGATTAGGGCCCACCCTAATGACCTTATCTTAATTTGATTACATCTGCAAAGACCCAATTTCCAAATAAGGTCACATTCACAGGACTCGGGGTTAGGATTCCAATATATCTTTTTGGGGACATAATTCAACTCATAACAGACATATATTGTTTCCTAAAACTGATCTATATTCCTTTTAAGTTTCCAACCCACTGAGTTGGAAAGCAAAATTAAATTTCGTCTAATCTAGTAAACTCGTCTAATCCAGTGATTTAAACGGTCTGTTCATTCTCTGTAGGCATCTCTCGGACAAATGCTTGGTCTTTCTTATTTCCTCTTTCTTTTCTTTCTATCTCCATAGGTGGTGTCTGGAGGCGTAGAGGGTTGGGTTTGCATGACTTCATGCTCACAGAGGAACAGGCAGACTCTGGCTCCTTGCTGGCTTCTGCAAGATGACAGCTCTTTCTGCTCCAGCAGTAGTTTCCACTGAGGTGAGACTGTCTTATCCGACTTTTCGGGATCACACGCTGGCACTCTCCTCTGAAATCCCATAATCTTGGCCGTTAATCCCTGAATTTGAAAGTCTTTCTTGTCATAAAGACTGGCTTTCAGGCTATTGTTTTATTAAAGGAAATGAGAAAATCAGCTTTGAGACTCAAAGTTGATCAAAGGCCTTTTTGGTTCCAATAGCAGCCAACTTCTTTGTCCTGGAGGCAATGACCATTATGGGTTAGTGTCTGTCTACAAGGGGACAAGACACAAGAGCAAACAGAAACTGTGTGATATAACTGGTTAGCTCTCACCATGTGACAAGCCATCCCAAAGCTCGGTGGCTTAAAATGAGAGTTGGCAAACTCTGGCCCATCGGCCAAAGCTGGCTCACAGGGTGTTTTTGTAGGACTCACAAGCTAAGAATGGTTTTATATTTTTGAAGTGTTTAAAAAACAAAAAAGAATATGCAACAGAGACCATATGGAGCCTATAAAGCCTAAAATATATACTATCTGGCCCTTTATGGACTAAGTTTGCTGACCCCGCTTTAGAACAACAAGCATTTATTATTGTCCAAAAGTCTCTGGTTTCTTCAGCTCCTGCACGGACTTCATGCTTGCGACGTCAGCTCTGGGGCAGGCGGGCAGCTCTGCCGAGCTCGGCTGGTTCTTCTCACGTGTTTGGAGGTAGGCTGGCTGGAGGCTGATCTAGGATGGCCTTGACGGGAGCAAATCGGCTCTTGTCCGTGAGATCTCCTATCCTCTAACAGGCTAGCCTGGCCTTGTGTGCAGGGCAGTGGTAATGTCCTGAAAGAGAGTGGAAATGAGCAAGGTCTTTTGAGGTCTAGATTGGGAATTGATACACCATCGCTTCTGCCACATTCCATTGGCCAAAGGCCCTGGCCCAAATTCTGGGGTGGAGAAATAGACTCCACCTCTTGATAGGAGGAGCTGCAGAGTCACATGATAAAGGGTGTGCATAGGGGAGTGGTGAATACTTGAGGCCATTTTTGTAATCATTCCACCACATGTGGGTTGTTATTTTCGAAATATTCCTCCAGTAGCAAAAAGTTATATTTATCTACCTTTGCCAAATATTCCCTGTGATTTCAGACTCACTTATGTAGAAGCAGGTTTGATTTGATTTAGAGCACACTAGGATCTGGAAGCACATGAGAAGGACTATATTTCGAGCATGTTAGGAGTTTGTGTACCTTCCTCACAGAACTTTTAGGCTCCAAAACCCGAGGATTACAATTTTAATTTCACACTAGGGCTGTGTTCTTTTGCCTTCAATAATGTTTTCTCTCCCTATTCCCAGATGCTGCCCCCGAAGGAGGGGAGAGGTTGGACTTATGTTGTTAGTTTTATAATTAACAATAGTGGCTATGTTTTCCTGTGCCTTCAACCCGTAACTTCCGAAAGCTGAGCTGGTTTGGGGAATCCTCGAGAGGCACCCCAGCTCCCTCCCTATCACCATCATTGAAGTTGCTGCAAGGCACCTCTTCTCAGGAGGTTTTTAAAAAGACTTCTAAATTGGTGCCCAGGAGAAACATCTAGAAGTTCATCCCAGCCAACTGCAAGACAAGTTTACCACCAAACTTCCCTTAACCCAATTTTTCAGCTCTGTGACTCATCCTTCCCTTTGTTGGGAGCCCCACGACTTCTGCTCGATGCTGTTTTAAGAGGGAAACTGAAGCAAACCACAAAGATCCAAATCATTGACTTTGGAGTCAGAAGGCACGTCCAGCCCTGCTCTGAGGCACGCGCACTCTGCCGCTGTTCAGAAGTGGTCGTCGGCCTCTTGGCTGTCTCCTATATCAAGGAGCACACTACTTACTCAGACAGCTTTTTTTTAAATTATTATTTTTTATTGAGTTCATAATAGTTTACATCGATGTGAGATTTCACTACTAAGACAGCCTTGATGAGACGAGGTTAACGTCGACTCTGCAGAAAGGCTCCAAGATGCTCCAAGAAATATCTAGGTCATGGCAGCCACTGTGTCTTTGAAGCATGGCTTAGGGGCCAGCATCTGGCTGGCAAAACCAGAAAACCGAGCAAACCTGGGAAGCGGTGGGAGGGAACGGTGGCCCGGACTCAGTCAGAAAATTGCTGTGCTCTTGAGCATTCTTTCCAGACTCCAGTTGTAAAACTCAAGCCCTCGCTGAAGCTCTAAAAATGAGGCCTGGGATATAAATTCCTTGGTGGTTTCCCTAAAGGCTGACGCTATGGAGGGAATGGGGGCTGTGCTGAGGACAGAGACCTGCGTTGGTTTGGCAGGTCTGGGGGGCAGAGGCTGCGGCCTGGCGAGGGAGCTTGGCTCACTGGGAGGAGGCCTGTGCACACAGAGCGGGCTGCCTAAGATTCTGTGAGGCCTGGTGGGTTTGAAAAATGATTTTCTAGGTGAGAGAAACTGCTGATTATCTACCCAGTTACTATCCACTCTTTCCTTCTTCCTTATGAAAACAATCCCATGTTGTTTGGAGCAGCTCTGTGCCTAGCTGGGTCACTCACTTTCCCAGATTCTCTTGCAGCTAATGGGGGCTATGTGATAGAGCTGGGGCCAAGGAGATGTGAGAGGATGTCAGCTGGGAATTTGGGAGGAAGCCATTGCTTCCTGTTACAGGTTCTGCCCCTTCCTCCTTCCCGCCTTCTTCTTCTTTCTGCCTGTCCTGTGGGTGGGAGGCGAGGAGGAGCAGCATCTCTATGGCAACCACAAGGCACCAAGCGTGGTTGGAAGCCAGCACCCTGAGGATGCACCTCTGGGCAGCAGCACCAGCTTGGGCCTGAGTTCCTGGACTTCTACTGTGTGAAAAATAAACCCCTGTGTGTTTAAGCAAACATTAGTTGAGATTTTTTTCTGTCACTTTCAGCCCAGTTCTTACTGATGTAGAATTTCCATGGTACAATGTGGCTCCTTGAATGGTCTTCTCTCTTAGCGTGATAACTGAGAGTCAAGAGTTGGCATCAGGCTGGGCGGCCTCAGAGACAGTCTTCTCACAGTCTTGTTCTTCGGAAACTGCAGAGGTAAGACAAATGACTATCACATCCGTGAAACCCCTGATCTGATCCGGGAGACTTCGCCTGGGCAGGGGAGCTGTGAGCTGGCATTCACACCTGGACCTGCAGGATGAGGGTGGGAACCAAGGTGCTCTGTGTTGCTCTGTGTCAAGGTGACCCCTGCTCACCTTGACTCTCATCATTGGCAGCCATGTGTGTCCCGTGTGGGCGAGGGGGTAAAAGAAGCGGTGCCCTTGGGGGGCTGCTGGGCCTCCTGATGAGCTGAAGAGGCTTCTCCTGCTGTGTCTCTAGTTCTGTGTCCTTCCCTGAAGCTGAGTAGACATGTTGGCTAAGGCTTCTCTGTGTCCTGTGAGTCTCATTGCCAACACGGACCCGGAACTCTGGCTGGGCCAGACCAAGATCCAAATGATTTTGTTAAGACTAATTAGCAACATCTTGCCCCCTCACTTTACACTAATTATTTTCTTAACCTTTTATATGGTCTTTGGTGTTGCCTTCCCCCTGTGGTAGAGTGGGGTTAAGTGCGTGGACTCGAGAGTCAGAACGCTGAATAACTTTGGGCAAGATATTTATTTCTTTGTGGCCCATTTACTTCATTTGTAAATCGGGGATAATAATCGTACCTACTTCCTGGGGTTGTTGTGAAGGTTACAGGAGATGCAAGTGAAGTGTTTGGCACAGTGCTGACGCATGTTAAGGGCTCAATAAACGGTTACAGAAAGGAGAATGTTTGCACGGGCTCAGGCTCTGTCCCTGGGTTCGTACCACCTGCGTAGCTGACAGCGCTGGGGTTCGAAGCCAGGCCTCTGACGTGGGGGGTGTTCTGCGCCCGGCGCTGTGCTTGGCACGAGGGATACAAACTGCAAAGGAGACGCAACTTCATCTTCTGTTTTCAAGCAGCTCAGAGTCTAGAGACAACGGGTGTTCAGGAAACAAGAATATTGAGCTTCCCAGTCCTTTAAGACCCCAAACTGTTTGATTATGACTTTCCCTATGAACAGAGAAGATACCCTGAATGCGAAGAGATGGCTGCCTGTAATGAGACCATAGTCAGCTAGAAGCAAATCGACGAGATCAGCCTGTTCTCCCATCTCCGCTGATCCGTGCGCTCCGGTGAGGTCCTTCTCCTCATACGTTTATGAAACTTATCGTCACAGTCCCGTCTGTGTGTTTTGTTGATGCCATTTAAATTCTGTTACTATTTAATACCAAAAACATCTAAAAAGAACATTTTGAGGGACTTGAAAAATCCAGTTGATCTCTTGGTAATTTGATTTGTGGGAAACAGGAGAAGATAGGATTCTGAATAGAGTGCTTCTAAGTGAATCATCGTTGCTTCTTGTACAGGCAATAGATGGGCTCAGATTGGTTAGAGACGGCTCAGCTGCATGTGGCAGAAAATCCAAAATAATAATGGCTTAAACAAGATGGATGCTATTGGTTTCTCATGAAAAAAAAAAAATATGGAGGAGACAGTTCATGGCTGACAGATGTCTTCATGAAATCCCCAGGGAGCCATGCTCCCTCACTCCTGTTCTGGCACCCTTAGAACGTGGCTTCCTCCTGGTGGGCAGAGAAGTCATCCAGACTCCCCGTTACCATTCGAGCTTGCATTTCAGGTACAGGGAGGCAGGGATGGGAAGGGAGCGCACTTGTCTCTTAAGGCGTGTCCTGCAGTTGCACACTGCACTTCTGCTCACACACTCAGTCACATGGCCACGTCTAGCTGCGAGGAAGGCTGGTGTCTTTGTTCAGGCTGCTGTAACAAAATGCACAGAGTCAGGGGCTTATAAACAACAGAAGGTGGAAGTCCGAGATCAGGGTGCTGGCACGGTCGAGTTCTGGAGAGCACCATCTTCCGGATGACTTCTGGCTGTGTCCTCACATGGAGAAGAGCGGAGAAAGGAGGCCATCTCCCTCATGACTCTTACAAGGTCATTAATCTCATTCACGAGGGTTCCACCCTCATCTATTCCTAGTTACTTCCTAAAGATGGTACCTCAGTATACCATCACCTTGAGGGGTAGGGTTTCAACATATGAATTTGAGAGGACGCAAACATTCAATTCATACCAGCTAGGAAATTTATTCTTTTCTTTTTGTTTTTTTTTTAAAGGTTCCACCTGAGCTAACATCTGTTGCCAATCTTCCTTTTTTTTTTCTTCTCCCTGAAGCCCCCCAGTACACAGTTGTATATTCTAGTTGTAGGTCCTTCTGGCTCTGCTGTGTGGGACACAGCCTCAGCGTGACCTGATGAGTGGTGCTAGGTCTGTGCCCAGGACCCAAACTGGCGAAGCCACAGGCTGCAGAAGTGGAGGGCATAAACGTAACCACTCGGCAACAGGGCTGACCCCTGGGAAATTTATTCTTTATTTCAGGTGACTAGGTTCCATTACTAAAGGAAAGAAGGTTCCATTACTAGGGAAAGAGGTGAGAATGGGCCCTGGGGCTTTGAGACACACATTTTTGGAGACCTGATGACACCCTTCTCTGCCGGCAAAGGTTCGTTCGTTTGGGGGTAATAGCAGGGAGCAGCAGTGGAGACATCTCTAGTGCAGACAAGACTGCAAAACAGGATGCACGGAACTAGAACAGAAGAGAATTGTGACGCACGGTCTAAGACAGAGCAGAAGAACGCTTGGAAATCACCTGCGGCTGGAGGTCAGCTCCCTCATTGGACGTATGAAGCTCTCAGGGCCACTGGGGTGAGTTGACTTCTGTGTTAGGGGTTGCTAAGTCCACACTCTGGCCTGATAATTGCTAGAAGGACTCAGAAAAACTGTTATACTCACAGTTTATTACAGTGAAAGGATACAGATTAAAATCAGCAAAAGAGAAAGGCTCATAAGGCAGAGTCCAGGAAGAACCAGGTGTGAGCTTTAAGTTGTTGCATCCCTGTGTGTCAACAGACAGGACTTAATTGGCCCAGCTTCAGGGCCTGACAACATGTACCAAGTCCTGTTCACCAGGCAGGCTCACTGAGCCCTGGCGTCCAGGGCTTTCATGGGGAGTCCGTCACGTAGGCACGCAGCCTGCATGATGGACCCTAGTTACTCAGTCTCCAGCCCGCCCCCAGGGGTCACACTGATAGACTGTGGCCCACCAAAGATCACATTGTCAGCATAAACTGTCTGGTGTGGCCGAGGCCACAGGTGTACAGAGCTACTCTTATCAAGCAGGACGTTCCAGCAGCTCAGAGGTTATCTCCCAGGAGCTGGGCAAGGGCCAGTTCTGAGGACCTTTAGCAGGTGCCAGGTTTGGGCAGCCCAGGCTGCTGAATCAACCCCTTACAGCACACATGCCCAAAGTCACACACCTGTGGCAGAGCCAGCCCAGAATGTTCATCTCCTGGAAAGTTATCGAGGACACCCGGAATGAGTTCACCTGCCCACGCAGAGGCAGGTCTGGAGTGCTCATCTCTTGACCCCCATCCAGGCCACCAGCAGGATTCAAAGCATGATCTGGAACAGACTCCTGCACTCAAGCTGGCTCTGACACTTAGTGGCTGCATGACCGGAAAACGTTATGTAAGGGCTCAGTGCCTTAGGTTGCTCCTCTGTGGAGACGAAGACGATGGGACTACCATGGGACACATGCTACCATGTGAGGGGTAAATACGGAACTGACACTGGCTCTTGGCACAGAGCCTGGGGGATGATGTGTGCTCAGAGGAACAGGTAGTTTGCTGCCTTCATCCCCACCACGTTGCTCTTCCTGAGTGTCTTCCATGTCCGCAGGAAGCCCCGGAGCTGGCTCAGAACCTGCCTGTTGATAAACACATGCTGGGCTGCGGCGGAATCTCTTGCCGGAAGGTCAGCCACCAGCAGCGAGCTGCCCAGGGTTTTCTGGGCCTCTGCCTCCCTGAAGACCGCAGTCTCAGCTGTACTTGACGTTGGCATGTTGCGAAGATCCCTTCAGCACTCACTCTCAGCCTGTTTTCAGCCAGGTAATGCTGCCTGAATAAATTGTCTTTAATCTGTTTCTAAAATGCGTGCCCTCTGATCTTTCCTCATTTCCACAATCACCTCAGATAAACCTCTCCTCCGAGGTGGTTCTGTTCAGTGCTTCGGTGTTTTCTGTGTTTCTCTAGAGAAAGGATTTCCAATTCCTTTTTGTTGTTCCTTTGGTCAAACTCAGCCCCTAAAGATGGAAGCAAAGGATTCTGGGATCCCTTCCCTTATTTGTCACCTCCAGGCTGTGCACTTTTAGAAAAATCACTTCACTTCTCTGGGCTTCAGTTTCCTCATCTCTAAATTGAGGGGAAAGGGAGAGACAGACACTACGATTCCTTGCACTTCCATGCTCGGATGCTGAATGTGAAGGTGCTGAGTCTGTGTCTCGGGCCATTTTCTCATCACAAGCACTATACTCCGTGTGTGTGTGTGTGTGTGTGTGTGTGTTCCCGGAAGACGGGGAAGCAGCAGGGATTCAGCCAACGTTGTTTCCCCCCGGGTTTTTGGGCGCTGAGCAGTCCTGAGTCGCAGCCTGCGGGAGGGGAGGCAGGAGACCCTCGCCTCGCAGCCCAGGCCCAGTCCCCGGCCCCGCGCTGTCAGTGCCCTGCCCTCGGAAGGGTTGTAGGAGAGAAACTCCAGGATTTTGGAGGCTTTGGAGTTGTTTTGGGACGAAGACCCTCACGTTGGTGGGCCCCCTGCCTTCCTGAGGATGCGGGACTGACTTCAACCCACGGCCAGGGCGCTGGACTGACAGCGGCGGGGCTGGGCAGGTTTGAGGAGGGAAGGACCCCGGGAAAGGCGGAGCTCCTGCTCACCTCCTCCTTTTCCTCCCTCCCTGCCGCCCAAGGCTGTTCTTTTGGGAATCCTGCCCCCCTGCCCCCTGCTTCCTTAATCCTCGAGCAAGCGCCACCCCATCAGGTCCCCAGCCCGCCCGCGTGCCTCAGTGTCCCCACTGCCTGGCGCAGCGGGCGCCTTGCTCAGGCTTCTTTTAGAGGGGATTTAAAAAAGGAAACAGCCGCTCCCCGTGAAGCCTGGAGAGCAGCATTTCTATCATCGGTTGTCATGACATGGGCTGTCCCCGGAGCAGCCCCGCAATGGCGCTCACAGTGTGATGGGTTTAATTTTGGTGCAGATTTCTGCAAAGAGGCAGCTGCCAGGAACGCGCCCCCGGTGGCTGAGGAGGACGAAGGGGACGGGGCCTGACGATGCAGCCTGTCTGCAGCACCAGCCGCTGACGGCACTTTTCGGACATGGACTCACTCAGCATTCACTGGGCTAACCACCCCCCTTGTGGAAGGGCCCATCTTTGGCCTCCGTCTGAGAAATGGAGGCAGACATCAAATCAGTTGCCCTGAGACGAGGAAGTTGGTGGAGGTGGCAGAGGAACCTGCAACCCCTACTTTGCTTCTGTGTGCGAATGGCTCTGAAGCAGAGATGGCAAGGTTGCATAGTTTCCCCTCCACTCTTAACCCTACTCGGTGTCCTAAGTGGTCCCGATGCATGCAACAGAGAATTTAACAAGAAAAACGAAACAAGGCACGGTTCCCCCCTCCCGCTCTGGCTCTGTGATTCTGTCCCCCTGCAGCCTCTTCCCCTCATGGGCTGGGAGATCTAACTTAGCAAGAGAGGGGACCCACCAACCTTCGCTGCTGTTCTCTCTCCCACATCCTGGCCTCCTATTTTCTTCCCTTCTGAGCCTTGTGGATTGGGAAGCCCAGGAACTAGCATCATGTATTCACTCCACCGACAGTCATGGGTCCTGTGTGCTAGAAAGTGCTACGTGCTGGAGCCGGTGCGTATTATGCATGCTTCCTGCCTTTCAGGATCTGAATAGCTGGTGGGGAGGACTGACATGCAAAGAAGTAATCTTTGGAAATGCAAATTAAAGACCAGCTCCTAATGCCATTTTACATACCCCAGATTGGTAACATTTAGAAAGTCTGAACATATTAAATGTAGTTGAGGATGTAAAACAACCAGAGCGCTTATGTACTGCTAGAGAGAGGGTAAATTGATACCAGTACTTGGAAAAGAATTTCAAGTTATTTAATAAAGGGGAAGATGCACATATGCCATGACTGGGAAGTCTGTGACTGAGTCTGTACCCAGGAGAAATTCTTGCCTGCACTCACAGTAGCAATGTTTGAAACAGTGAGACACTGGAAAGAATACAAATGTCCATTAAAAGTAGAGTGAATGAAAGCAGTTTGGAATACTAGACGGCAGTGAAAATGAATGTACTACTACCACACACATGAACATGCATGAATGTTACTAACCAACTGGAGAACAAGGACAGCAAGTCACAGAAGCATATGTTGAATATAAAGGTAAAAAACGGACAGAATGAAACTGTATATGTAGTAAACATATTTTTTAAAATGGCAGGGAAATGATACCCATAAAGCGCAGGATCGTGCTTACCTCTGGAGTGGGTGGGGTTTGGGAGGGGCACGGTCACGAATGGTCTCTTGACTGAGCCTTTGCACAGACCTGTGCCTGGAATGTTCATGATATCCAGCTGGTGTTTCCCCTCGTTAAAAAAAAGTCTTACCGAGATATAATTGAAATAAAATAAGCTACACGTATTTCAGAAGTACAGTTTGATAATTTTTGACATATTTTTCAGACTTTTTTTGGCTATTCTCAGTCCTTTGCATTTCTGTACAAATTGTAGATTTAATTGCTTGAGGTCTGAGCAGATGTCAAAGGTTCTTTTATGGTGACCTTCCAATTACACTGATTGCTTAGTCAGTGAGAGGATATGGAGCACAGGGCGGTGGTGGAAACAGGATTTCTAGTGCTAGGAAGGGATTAGGACCCGGGGAAGCCCAAATCCACTGCTGACGTGGGCCAGCACAGCCAGTGATGTTCACCCACAACACAGTGGGAAGTTCTCCATGCGTCTCTTGACCTAGGCGCTGACGGGTACCCTTGTCCCGAATATCGTCCTAAACATTTTCTCCGCTGGCCTCTTTGAGAACGTGGTGGTGACAATATACTGAGAGTGAGATAGAGCCAGAAAGGCGATCCCAATCTGTACTCCCAGATCCTTTAGTAGCTTCTTCAAGGTTGCGTCTCATGTGAGAACTTTATGAAAAATGAAGTGGAAAGCGATCTGTCCACTAGTGTGAGAGACCCCTAGGATTCTGCTTCTCTCCGCCTAGGTCAGAATCCTCAGAGAACCAGAGGAAGCTTGTGGTTCCTCTCTTTCTCCAGGATGCACACCTGCACTCACACATTTGCATGGTGTGCCAGAGAGCTCAGGGAGGCAGACCTGGGGACATGTGCCGTCTGGTCTTCAAATGCTCCTCTTCCTTTGAGTCCCCTGACTTCCCGTTGGAGCCATTCGCTATCATGCATCATCTTGGTGGGTGGGCAATTCCTGGTGACAGCCACCCCTGTTGCCTGCCACCATGAACGTCAACAGAGGCCAGATTCTTTCTTGATCTGTCTTGTTCCAGAGCCTGGGGACAAGCCCATGACCTAAGCTTGGCCTGGCGACACTGGCTCCTGGGACATTGAATCTGGGGCCAATGAAACCAAGATGAAGGGAAGTGTAGAGATGAGGATCTGAGCTGTGGTAGAGGCCGGGCAGGCTTGTCTGTTCATGCATGGTGACATTTTGATGTCCCTTACACAGTGTTTGCTCTGTCGAGGGTGCTCAGTAAATGTTAAATGGATCAGTGCATGGATAATAACACTGTCGGCAGATCCCATTTCTCCTAAAGAAACAGTGTCTAGAATCACAGCCTTGAAAAGCTGGATGGAGCTTGGATTTTCTTTCTCATCGAATTCAAACCCTTCATTTTGCCGATAAGAAATAGAGACCCAGGAGGTCCAAGGGGCGTGGCCAAAATTGCTCTCTGTCCCCCGGTACAGGCAGAGCTGGGTTCTAAATATTCAGACTCCCAGTCCATTGTTTTTCAGCTATTCTATCAATCAACTGTTTAAAAGTATATTTCTATATTTTCCTATTTAATAGACCCCACAGACAAACATATTTATAGCAGAACCATTGAAAATGGTGACAGTGGAGGGGCAGCCTGGATAGGAGTCAAACTTCAGAGTGACTCAAGGTATTGATTAATAGGACGCTGGCTGGTGAATGGTCTAAGTGGGTTATATTCAGCATGATTTTCAGGATCCCAATGCTTCCTCTATTTTTCAGACCAGAGTTTGCTATAAGTTGACTTTCCCAAGTCACTTAGGTTGCCTCTTGGAAACTGGCCAACACCTCAGCTCTTTGGATGGGACTCCTGGGTTTGTGGGCCCCAGAAGGTTTTCTAGAATCTAGAGCACAAGTACGGCAGTTTTCTGAAGATGTGTGCACCGAGAGCAGATTTGCCTCAGTGAGTGTAACCTGTATGAAAAAGGCTTTGCAGTTAGTTGTTAAATAAACAGCCTAATGGCCACTGTCCATGTTTGTTACCAGGCAGATAGGAGAGAAGCTTCCGAAATGTCCAACACTGTGTTTACCTGAGGGTGTTGTCTTTAGTCTTAAATAAAAAAAATTGTGTTTTGTTAAATCTTCACGAAGTTTGTAGTGGTTTTCTGTTTTGTTTTTTTGAGTTTGGTATTGATTAGGGAAAGTAAGAAAAAAAATCTCCGTTATTAGAGAACAGGCCCTGGTGTCTGCAGCCGGGCATCCTCAGTGTCTCTGAATTTGGGTCCTTCCAAAAGCAGACCCTGAGACAGGGTGTTGGGTTCAAGTGGCTTACTGGGGAGGTGGAATGAGGGAGGAGGGAGAGTGAGACAAGAAAGAAAGAAGAGCTAGTGAAAGGTGTGATCCAGAGCAGATTACTCCTGTAGGCAACTGAGGTTCCATTCTGTTGGGGATCCTTCGAGAGACGGGGTAGATTATGCCTCAGGTCATCCCACTGTAGGGCAGGAAGACGCGGCTTTATACCCTCACTCTCGTCCTTCACTGCTGGGAGGTTGCTCCTGAGGGGTCAACTTCCTGCGTTTCTATCTGCAAGTGACCTCTGAGGTTGAACAAGCCATGTGGGTACGGAACCAACGGCATGTGCTACACCAAGGAAACACTATTTCAGCTACTTGCAGAAAATAGGATCCTTTGTATAGCATTTTACAGTTCTCTCCTTCTTTAAACATCACCATGACAACCACCAAAAAATAGAACACCTAAACTTAGGATTAATTTTAGGTTAAAATTTCAGGGGATGTGGTCTATAGGAGAGATTTTCATTTCCATTTGATAAGAAAGCTTTACAGGAAAAATTCAATACTCTGAGTTGATTCTACCTCCTTATTGTTCACATATGTGCTGTTAGCATTGATCTCTCTCTCTCAACATCTTGGATAATTATAGTACAATATCAAAACCAGGAAATTGATATTGGTGATATTGATATAATCCAATGGCCTTCTCTGGATTTCACGTTTTACATTCACTCATTCGTGTATATTTATTTCAGTGTCACTTTATTGCCTGTGCAGATTTGTGTGACCACCACATTGGAGATAGAGGACAGTTCCATTGCAAGGATCCCTCGTGCCACCCTTTATAGCTGCAGCCCTCCCCTTCTCCCCCCTCCCCCATCAACCCTGGCAACTGTTAATCTGTTGTCCATTTCTATAATTTTGTCACCTCAAGAATGTTGTATAAATGCAATCATACAGGTGTAACATTTTGAGATTATTGTTTTCACTCAGTGTAACTCCCTTGAGGCCCATCCAAGTCGTGGAGTGTGTCAATAGTTTGTTCCTTTGTAGTGCAGAGTAGTGTTCCATGGTTTGGATGTATCACAGCTTCTTCAACCATTCACCCATTGAGGGCCATTTCAGTTGGTCCCTGTTTTGGGACGTTGTGGATGAAGCTCCTATGAACATCTCTGCACGGGTGTTTGTGTGAACATGTTTCCATCTCTCTGGCATACGTGCCTGAGTGTAACTGTTAGGCTGTATGGTAAGTGCACGTTCAGTTTTATGAGAAAGTGCCTCACTCTCTTCTGGAGTAGCTGTGCCCTTGGATGTTCCCACCAGTAACGGACGAGTGGTCCAGTTTCTCAGCGCCTCGCCAGCATTTGGAGTTAGTATTGCTCTCTCTTGTCTTGGGTCAGGGAGGTTGTCTTCGCTTTGGTTTGAGAACAGCGTTGTGTTTGTGAACTTTTCAGCAGTCACTTGCAGTCTTGGGCCGTCCCGGTGATGTCTCTTATAATTCTTGCTCTTCTGTTTTCTGACTGCCTCTCTTTTTACCTTGAAATAACAACATATATGATAAGTTGTAACAGATCAAAGCATTTCAAATGACTAACTTCCCTCAGGTTACAAAAACAAAGGGCCAATCCCCGGACTGCAGAGATAAATAGGTGATTCATGTGTAGCCTGAATCAACTCGGCAAGATGGAACAGAGGAGAAAGGGAAGGATGGAGAAACCAGAGGAAAATGACATCGTAAGATGAAATGAGTATTGGAACAATTTGTGAAGTAGGCTGAATATCTAAATATCTATCTAAATATCTAAATTCAGGATATACCATAAGGAAAAGAACTGTATTTGTCATGATACCAGGCTGTGAGCCCCTTTAAGGGGAACTGAGTGATTGCACAGAGTTAAAGGACTTGTTAGAGTAACATATTTGGGTTGAAAAGGACATAAACTTCCATCAGTTTAGATGTCATCTTAGAAATGGTACCATAGTTTTAGAAATGGTGTAACTGGTGCCCAGAGCAATGACTGCTTGTCCAAAGTCACACAGGGGGCCGACTGCAGACAGAGGCCAGAGCCCCACCTGCACAGCCTGGGCTGCGTGGGCTTCTTGCACGACTACGTGGTGACGCAGGTTTTCAAAGATTTTTGCCTCGATCTGTGTCAGGTATTTTCGTGTTATACCAGGCCATGCCCTATAGGTTGGAAGATTCTAAGTTATTCCATTTTGCTTTACACACCTACTAGACCTTAGAGAATGGACACAGGTGAAGTATTTCTGTACAGAACGAGAGTGACTTGTTTACAAACATCCTCCTGTCTTCAGAGGTGTTCCAACGCTTGGAAGATAAAAGAAGAGCTGGCCGATTGAAAAAACAGATTAGCCAGAATGGGTTTTAAAATAGCAAGACTTAAAGTGATTCAATGTTAATTGAATGTTGAGTAAGGAAGAGGTAGGGAGTTAATTGAATGAGTGAGCTTGGGGTTTCAGATAATTTTTTCATGATGTGAAGGAAATTATCACCGAATTGACCGCAGAGCACGGGAGAGGGAGGCAGCGCGGTCTCTGGAAGCAGTCAGTGAAAGCCATTTAGCTTAGTGGAGAAACACAAGCCTGTCAGACTGTTGGTTTTTCCTTAAACTTGTAAAATTCTATTTAAAAAAATCCAACTTTTTAAATTATTATAAAAAGTTATATGTTATCTGAAAAAAATTTAGAAACTATGGGGAAGCAAAAAGAACAAAATAGGGGGCTGGCCCGTGGTGTAATGGTTAAGTTCGCACGCTCGGCCCAGGGTTTGCAAGTCTGGATCTTGGGCGCGGACCTATACACTTACACATGTCAGGACCTATACACCTAACACACAGATGTTAGCTCAGGGCCAATCTTCCTCACCAAAAAAAGAGAACAAAATAAATATCATTCATGATCTCATTATAGATACAACTGACATTTTAGCTTATATCCTGTTAGTCTTTTTCTATGACTATATATCATTCATATATTTATACATGCATATTAAATGTTTATAAATATAGGATCATATTGTTTAATAACCTATCTTAGAACTTAAGAGTCCACAAATACTTTTCCAAGTAATTTTAAATCACTGCTTAGTATTTTATTGGATAGATGTTCTTTAGTTCATTTATCCAGCATTATTTCCCTCTTATAAACAACCCTATGATGGATGTTATAGCTAGCTTCATTTTTGTGCTTTCCACAATTATTTCCTTAGGTTAAGTTTGGAATTCCAATGTCAAATGAAATGTAAATTTTAGGACTTTTGCTTCCTAGTACCAAATTATCAACTTGGAAAAAATTCTTTCAATTTTCATTCTAACCCGCAAGTTGTAGAATTCCCTGCGTTCTTTCCAAAAGTAGTTTCCATTATTTCTTTTTAAATTGTCAATTTGATAAATGAAAAATTATAAACATTTAAATTTTTCATTTCTTTGATTACTAAGGACATTGCACTTAAAAAACCCAAACAAATATTTGGGTTTGTGTTTGTCAATTGCCTGATCGTGTCCTTTGACCATTATTCTTTCTATGGAGTGCTAATCTTTTCCTCATGGATGTTTTTTATTTTATTAAAATACTCAGTTGTTTCACATGGATCATTTTGTCTCCCCACCATGTCCATTTGTCCCACTACTACTCTGTCCTGTTGTGACATTCCTTACATACTTAAAACCCAGCAAAGGGTGGAGTTCCACCTTTAAAACTAAACAGGCATTTTGGATAACACATTCTTGGTGACGAAACCTGGACCACGTCAGACTCTATAGGGGAAGTTCTCACTAAAGGCCAGCCGGGTATTAACTGTTACAGAAATGAAATAAGAGGGAAAATTTTAACAAACTGTTGAAGCTATTTTCTTAAAGAGCCTTCCTCCACTGCCAGAGATCTTGAGGAGCCTCCTGGTCGGTCACCCGGGAGCAATTCTTCATATGACTGATGCTGGCTGGCACATCCAAATTTCTTTTTTTGGTCTCTCAAACACTTAAAATTATGACCATGTTTTGTTTTCTCTGAGGCCTTGAGAATAGGGTATACACTTCAGTCGTTGGTCAGAGAGTCCACAGTTGGTGAGCAAAGCTCTTCCGGGGGATGCTGATGAGGAGGGAGTGGCTCGCCCACCTCCTGGGACTGTGAGGTTTGGCCTCCATACCCGGTGCTCCCAGCTGGGCAGATGCAGAGCCCCATCCGCTGCTGAGCACAGGCAGCTCTCCTTCCTTGTTGCCCATCTTCCCGTACCACCAGCTGCAGAAAAGGTTGTTTCCTACGCTAAACTTTGTCTTCTCCTTTTCTTTCTTTTGCAGAGTTTCAAACGTGAGAACACATTCCAGTTGTTGGATCGGAGGACTCTTCCTACAGCACAAGAATCCGTGCAGCTACACCAGATTTGCAAATACGCAAAACAGGGCATGTGTTGTTATTCCTGTTTTTGAGGTTCTAAGCTTACGTCTCATAAAATGAGACTGGTTGCTGGCAGAGAGGGATGTTTTGCAGGCAGGTGACCCAGGCAAGAGGAAATGGGTGGGTGGAGAGAGGCATGAGGAATTCCACACACTTGGGAATTTATTCCACTCACATTTGGTATTTGTGTTTTAAATTTTGGGAGCTATTCACAGGCACTTAGCAAAAACAACTGATTAAATTAACCTGATGAGTAATGAGGTTGCCTGGCCTCTGTGCTATCAGGCACTCAGTTCACTGGCTGCTCAGGATTTAATTGGGAACCTGGTGGCTGGTGGAAACAATGTGGGTAGGGTCCCACTTTAACAAGTTTCATAGAACATCAACCTTGCTATATTATATCCAGATGTTATTAAAATTGAGAAGGAGTGCACTAAATTGTTTGTTTTCCTTATTCACACAAAACAGATGCTCAAGACTCACTTGTCTTAGACACAGTAAATTGGGATTGGACGTGTTGAGAGAAGTTAATGCTTGTTCTAGAAGAATAAATGTTGTAGCAATTATCCTGCTCTGGCCGTATTTAAAAACAATAAAGGATATTCTTAATACAGTTTGATGTTCTTCAAACGCCTAGTTTGAGTTCAAGAGTTATAAATCCAGATTCTTGAGCAGTGGGATGAGAAAGTGCTGTGGGCTGAATTATCTCCCCCAAATTCATGTGTTGAAGTCCTAGCCCCCATGTGATTGTGTTTGGAAATAGGGCTTTTACGAGCTAAGTAAGGTTGAATGAGGTCTTAAAGTTGGGTCTTAACCCGATAGGATTGGTGGCCTTTTAAGAAGAGGGAAGAGATCTCTCTCTCTCTGTGTCCCCACGTGCACACACAGAGGAAAGGTCGTGTGAGAACGTGGCTGTCTGCAACCCAAGGAGAGAGCTCTCACGAGACATTGACCCTGCTGGCACCTTGATCTTGGACCTCTAGCCGCCAGAACTGTGAGAAAATAAATTTCTGTTGTTTGAGCCGTCTAGTCTATTGTATTTTGTTATGGCAGCCCAAGCAGACTGAGATAGAAAGAAAGGAGATGGAGTGTGAAGTGTGGCTCTGAAAGAGACCTGCAGGAGCTGGAGGCTGAAAGCAGCGAGCATTTCTTCGCCAATGATCATTCACAGTCATAGCTTGGTGAACCCAGCATGGTCCAGTGGAGAGAGGACCCTCCTGGAAACATGAGAAAGGGTTTACCTCTCAGCATTGCCACCAGTCTGCTGCGTGACCTCGATTCCTCACCAGCAAAAAACAGATAATTTAGTGAGCCCTTCTTTAGGTCCATTCTAGCATTTTGAAAAGTCCAATCAGTGTTGTATGTTAATTATTGGATTAATCCAGTGGACCTCAGATACTTTGGAGTTCTCGCGTGAGTGGATTCTGGGATCCTTTTCTGAGTGAGTGATGCCAGCCAACAGGGAGATGTTGTTTCCTCTCTCAACCTCAAACTCGAAGTTAATTTTGAGGTGGGGAGATGGCAAGGTTAGTAAGGATCCTCCGACCTCCACATCTCTGAATTAGGAGTCTTCTAAATCAATATAAATGATCAAATGGTGAGACTTCTGGGCATCGACATGTGTGACTTGTGGCAGCTGGGTAATCCAAACACAAATCTATATGCATTTCCACTGTTCCTTTGTAATTTATTCAGGGGGGCTCTCTGATAATTAAAACTGTTACTGTCCTTTCTCCAAAATGGCAAGCTGAACGCTTTGCAAAAGACAGCTAATGTCAATAAAATTTTTTGACAAACCGCAAGTATTCTGACACATCACACATGCACGCACTCACTCAGCACTGTTGGGTCAGGGCCCTACAGTTTTTTTAATCACCTTGTGGGCAAATGTGGTCACTTTCAACACCATCCGTGAGTTACCAGGTTGTCGGTGGTGAGGATTTCGGGCTGGTTCCAGGTGCACGGGGTTCCATCACCACACGGGTGTTATATCACAGCTGCAGGGGCCACATCCTCCACTGGGAGGGGGTTCCTCAAACACAGATTTGTACACAAGATGCCCTGACACCCTGCTCAAAGAAGGCCAGTAATACAGCTCTCCCAGTCACACGTAGCTGTGTGTGAAAGCTCCTGGAGGTCATATTATAAGCAGCTAGTGCCTGTCAGTAGAACCCGTAATTTACTTCTGGGCATAGTCTGAGATTTTCTTGTTCCCCAAAATACCATTGAACAGGGTCAGGAAAAGACACTTCCACAAGGAGCTTGAGGCAATGTCATATGAAGGAGCAGGGAGCCAACGGAGAGGGTATGGAGTTTCAGAAAAGCTGGCAGTGCTCAGGCTGTGGCCCTTGGAAGAATTATCTCCCTTTATCAGGGTGAATAAACACACATCTCCGTGGGCTCTAACTACAGTAAAGAGGGTCTGGGGAATGGGCAGTCCGGTTAAATTAGCTACTGTGGATGCAAGCTTTGCAATGCCTAAATGACTTTCACATACGTGATCTCATCGATTCTTAGCTCAATTCTGCATTGGGTTCCATCTTTATTTACCGGTTGGGTTCCGTCTACAATTTGCCAATGAAAACATTATGAATCAGAGAGGTTAAATGCCGCGTCTGCATCACAGACTCGTATGTGGCAGGTTGGAGGCCTGAATCCATGGCTTCTGACCCCTAACATTTGCTCTTACAAGGAAAAGAATAAAATGGAGTTCAGCGAGTTTGGGTGAAGATGGAGGGAGACGTTACATGTTATTCACCCTGTTTCTCTCCACTCCATTCTGATCACCCTTATAGGTCACTAGAGAAGGATTTTTGCCAGATTCTAGGCTGTAAGATATCCCCAGCTCACAAGCACCTGTTTATTCTCTCACTTCCACAAAACACAGCCTCTCTCCCCACACCCTGCTTCCTTTGGCTGTATTGCGTGATTTGGCTGTGAAGGTGGGAACGTTGAAATCCCGGTGACCCAATGACTGAAAGAACCCTTGAGAAAGGAAGAGCACCTTCTTCTTGAGGAAAAACTTGACCTTTTAAAAACCGAGACCTTTTAGATCAAGACAGCTTTCCTGCCAATTCTTTTTAATTTTCCCATTTCCCATTTTTCTAAATCATCTGGTGAGGGCGGTCTGAATTGTGAGGGCAAGTTCCCATGCAGCCTCTTTGTCAGTCAGCATGATGGCAGTGCGTCTCTGAACAGGAATATTTCAAATGGAAGCTCATTTGAGATAAAGTAGAAGTGCCTCTCCCACGGTTTCTCTTTCCAATTCAATCATGATCTCAACTCAGGCTGCACATCTGGACTAAGCCCTAGTCAGGGCTTCCATCATCACAGCTCCGCCTCAGCTCTCCAGAGCATGTGCCCAGTCCCTGCCACCACCTCCCCCTGTCCATCCATGCCTCAGAGGAGGTGGGGCCTGAAGTAGACACCATTAACAAGGTGGAAAAGTTTGGTGATTCATCAAATATTCATGGCTCAGTAAAGTGCAATGTCTTTTTGCTATTATTTCAATTATATTATTATTTAGTTTTATTTAAAAAAATATATAATGTTAATAGTCAATTATATAGTTAACTGAATGGGCCATTTGCCTTTCTTCCATTCAATCCTTGTTCAACAAATATTTCTTAAGCACCTAAGCCAAACTAGGCATCAGGTTAGGCATGGAGAATGGTGTGCAAAGACAAAATAAAAAATCAGACAGAGATGCTGCTCTCAAGGACTTACTATTAAACCACTAATCCCACTGAGGGATAGTTACATACTGACAACTAGAGATTCTGAAAAAGGGCAGGCTGTTCCGTGGCAGTGTTAAACAAAGCAACTCCACTCCTGAGCTGAGTCGGGAAGAGTCCTCTGAGGCTGAGAAGCCAGGGCTGTGTTCCGAATGAAGAAGAGGAACTCACCAGGAGTCAAATAGCAAAGGGTAGGGGCAAAGAAGAGCTTTCCAGCCAGAGGAAAGAGTTCATGCAAAGACCTCGTGGGGAATAGCGTGCTGTCTCAGAAACGAAGGGCAGGGCAGCTGAAACTCGGCGGAAGGCTAGTACAAGCTGTGACTGGAGAGAAAGGCTGAGGATAACCCCAAAGGGCCTTTTAGGCCATGTTAAATATTTAGAGCATGGTCAGAGGACATGTGGAGAGCACCGAAGGCTTTTAAGCAAGAATGTACCTGTGTGTGTGTGTGTGTGTGTGTATGTAAATGATTAGATTTGCATTTTGAAAAGGGAACTGGATGTAGTGAGGACCTCACTTAGATATGGAGACAAGAGCCTGTCCCAGTCACTCTGATGAGAGACAGTGGTATCTGGAACCAGGAGTTAAGGTGGTGACTAGTGGTTGGGCATTTAGGCAATGGTGGCTTGGAAATGGACATAAAGGAGGGAATGGTGTCAAGGACAACTTCTGGTCTATATGCTCAGAAGGATGGAGGTGTCATTTACTGTGACAAGGACACTGCAAGAGGGGCCAGGTGAGGGGTGGTTTCATGAGTTCAGTCTCTGTCTTTATATTAGTGATCAACTGCAAAGAACAGAAAGCCATACTGGTGTGGCTGAAACAGTTAGGGATGTGTGTGATTCACAAGACAAGAAGTTCAAGGTTATGCAGTCTAGGCCTTGTAAGGCAGCCCAATAATATAAGGATGGCATAGGCTCTTTTCAGCTTTCTGGTCTAGCTACCTCGATGTGTAGCCCTTCACCCTTTTGCTTATGTCCTTACGGTTCAATATGGCTGCTGTGACCCTGCCCTTGTACCTGTATTCCAAATAGAAAATTTGATGAAGGGCCAAGAGATGAAGAGCTTTATCCTAGCAGAGATTTTCCCTTTTATCTGGGAAGGGTCCTCTCCCCAGGATCTTTACTTACATCATATTGGCCTGAACTAAGTTTTGTGGTCATCCATAGCTAAATGGAGGCTTGGAAATCCAGCATTTTAGCTTTCTAGCCTCTACAGGTAGAGGAAAGCCAAGGAGAGGGGGCATGTGACTAGCTTTTAAGACTAGCATATGTCTACCACAGTCATGTGGAGCTTGCGGGCTTTGCGTCATCCAGGTAGAGGTTTGAGGAGAGAGTTAGATATGTTGGCCCAGAGCTATTCTTCCTCCTCTTCCTCCTCCTCAGGGAAAAGAAGTGACTTGGTAACAATTTTAAAATGCAGCAGTTGAGACATATATCCCAAGCGTTCTATAGCTCCTCAAAGCAAAAGAAGGCAGAAAAGCTCTGGCCAAGAAATTTGATCAGCCAAGAGGATGATTTCTTCATGATACCTACTGGATTACTGGAGGTAGGTGACTAGGGGGACTGAAAATAAGGACACAATGACTCTGTGTGGCTCATGCTTGAAAATACAGGAAATAGACTTCCTGGCCCCCCCTTAACCCAGCCGGCCTCTTTGAGGGTCCACGAACCTGGAGCATCAGCTCTTAATAAGGTGGCCGCTCTGGACCACATCAGAAACTTTAATGCACCAATTACAGTGATGGAGATAACCTTCTTGCTTCAAGGGCTGAATCCCATTCTTCCTCGTCCATTCTTTCCTTGAGAGGAGATGATGAGAGCAAGGGTGGTGCCATTTCATAGGGGATTGTCACTGAGGAGGTGACAATTGAGCAGAGGCCTGAAGGAAGTGAGGGAGGGTGCCAAGAGGACCTGTGGGGAGAGCAATTCAGGCAGAGGTGACAGCAGGCCTAAGGTCCCAAGTTGTGTTAAGCAGTTTGACCCTGTACAGGGAGGGTTTATATGGGAGCATCCCAGGAGAGAAATGGAATATTAATATCAGACCCTTTCACTTTAAAAGTTTGAAGGAAACTATGAAAACATACACAGGAAAAGCATAATATGGGACTTTCTCTGTCCACTGTCATATTTGAGCCTTGTCCCTGCAAACCATCCCTCTTCATCAAGCTGGCTTCTAGAACTGCATCGGTATCAATCAGGAAAAATTGGGTGTAGATAACAAAGACCTTGACTAATATTTATCTCACATGAAATGAAGTCCGGAGGTAGGAGGTTCAAGGGTTGACTTAACAACTCAGCAAGCTTGCCTTCCTGGTTCTAAGATGACTAGGGCGATTCCAAGCATCACCCACTGGTGTCCCAAATGAGAAGGGAGATGAGGGCCGAAAAAGAAGCCTTCACCTTCCCAGCGTGCTGCTTATCCAGGAGAAGAAGAGCTCCTCAGCGCATTTCTGCTCGTGTCTCGGCGACTGGCACTCAGTCAAGGGCCCTCCCCTAAAGGTTAGCAAATTGGAACGAGATGGTCATGCTTGACGCACTGAGCTGGGCTCATCCTCAGGGGCGGAAAGAGGGGCTTAGCTACTCTGAGCTTGTTGTGGCCAAACCAAATTGAATTCTATTGACTCCGAAAGGAGGAGCAATTGCTGTGGGATAGGTGACCTGCCATGTCTGCCACCCCAGCACATCCGTGAATCTTCTCAGGTTTGGTCACAGAAGAGATGACTATTTTCCTTTCTTTATTCTGTCTGGATGCAGACTCTCACTGATGCATTTCCTGCCACATCTACAGGACAGACTCACCCTGTCCTAATTTAGGTTTCTTCCAGAAGCTGACCTGAAGCAAAGATTCAAGTGGAATGAGTTTCTTTGGGATGTACAGGAATCATTGGCATGCACTTGGAAAGTGATACAGGGGTGGGAAGGCAGTCAATCAAGGGGAATTAGTAAGCTAGCTACCAAGGTGAGCAACTGGAGTTTAATCCTCTTGGGAAACTCTGGAAAGCACATGCTTCCGAATTATACCACTGGAGAGTTGAAGGAGCTGAGGTATCTATTCTCCAACTCCCGTGGGTCCTTGGTTGAAGGCTGCTCCCGCGATGCACTAATTCCCCAGCACTCCAGGCCTGAGCATGTGGACAGAGACTTCTGCGGCTCTGGAACAAGCTCTCAAGCCCAGAGATGCAGATAATCATTGGTGGACATCCAAAGAACAAAGAGATGGCAGGGTCTAAGGGACATGGGAGGGGCACCAACAGTGTTTGCTGCATACCCCAGCTCTAATAGGCTGAACCCCTTTCTTGATGTGCACTGAGATGCTTTGGTGGAATACTTCTAACTTGGGTCGGTATCTCTATCAGTGTTCACCAGAAACTATATGCTGCTCCTAAAAATTAGCATGGACTAGACTAAAATTGTATAATTTTATTGACACAGCACCCTGTGCAGTACTGTGTGTGAATAACTATTCTCTCACACACATTTTGACAGTATCATGTTGAGGATAAGAATGACTGTATCCATTTCAAAAAATTTGGGCCAGTGGCTATCATCATGATTAGTTTACACGTTAGTAAGAAATTTTTGAATGAAGCAAATGGGCCAAGTGGTAAAGACCTTGGGGAGCACAGCTTGTGTAACACAGGGTGCACCTCCATCGAGGTGGATGTGGAGATTGGGTAGATCCCTATTAATTTGATTAGAGTAGTGAGCCCAGTGAAGAAATTCAGTACTCCAAATTCTAGAACCATAATCATATTTTTGGCCTAGAGATTTCCTTCTGTCTCTTTTGAATCCAAACGAAAAGAAGCATAACAATTTTTAAAGTCTCTATATGGAGCATAAGCTGTTTTTATAAATATGGAATAATTCATTGAGGATATAAGTAATGCTGAAGAGGCATCCTGAGAAAACCTTGATTTTGATGCAACTAGTCAAATGGATTATTTTGTTTCTTCCTGCCCCCCTACACCCCTAGCTCATTTTTGCCAAAATGAGTTTCCATATGTTTCATCTAAATGCGTCACATTCAGAGAAATCATTCAAACCATTGTGGGCATGGCTACTTTTCCTTCATTTGTGGTTTGAAGGTGGGTGGTTATAAGGAGTGGAAATAATGGTGGCTCTTCTCCAAACCCCAAATCCTTTGGCTCGCTCTGATTCTCTGAGCTGTCTGCATCTCCAACTTTATTCTGTACCAGAGGGAAATAGCCATAGTAAATTGCAAAGATTATTCAATTTCAGTCCACTTTAAGTGCCCTTAAAGGGAGACTGCACTCACGACTTCTCATGGGATAGGCAATGCATCTTGCCACGGATAAAGTGCTACTTGAGAGGTTTTAAATCACATTTGTAGCTTGGAGACTAATATTGGAGGCAGTCCTCTTCCTAAAAAGTAATGCCATCTATGTCACTGACTGCACAGAGCACCAGAGTAGGGGGAAGACCGGAACTAACTTGTTTAAAGAATGATAGACCCATTCAAAGGGTGTCATTTAAGGGATAAAAACCCCTTACTCAGGTTAACCAAGACTGTGGTTACATTTTACACTTTTAGCCTGAGGATGCAATTGCTTTCTGGATCTCCCTATGCCACCTTATATTGGCTAACCTGAAATATACACACATCTGAATCCAGATGAGGCAATGCATCTGATCTGTGCTTGAAAAAAAGATCTTCTCTGTTAACTGAGTTTAATTTTCTATTTGATTTTCACCCTTCTAATCCAAGGTTATCTTTATGAGCGAACATTTGTGGAGCACTCACATCTGAAAGGCCTAGATATGGAAGGTTTATTCTTGACTTTTTCTCCTCATTTGGTTGACATTTTCAAATGAATGGGTATGTTGTCAAGTGTTTCGTGGATTTCCTTGTTACTTGGGTTCAATAATCTCTATGGTTTCTTGGAAAAGGTTCAATTCAATTCTACACACCCTCTGGAGCACTGACTTTGTGCCTGATGCTGGGATAATAAGCTAGCCAGCCTGTCTGGAACCCTGCATGACTGCCAGGCTCTCATATAGACCACCCACAGCTTATTCTCACTGATATTTGGCCGTGTCCCAGAAAAGGAAGAGAAGGAACAGGAAAGGAAGGAAGGAAGGAAGGAAAGAAAACAAGCAAGGAAGGAAAGAAGAAAGGAAGGAATCGGAGCTCTAAAAATTTCAGACCATTCCAAGCAGAAATCCTGTCTGTGATAGGATCGTAGTTGAGGTGGAGGCAAACGTCTTGTCTTTCCCTTTTGAGTCTGTGAATATCTCTCTTTTGGATACATTCCACGTTGTGGGCAGTGTGATACACCCAACTCCCTCCACTTCAGCTCTTGAAATGTTTCTAAAATTGGTGAATCTGAAGTCCTTCTATGCAGACAAGGTGGTTCCTATCCAACCCTGACTGTTGCCTTTCTACTTCAACAACCACATTGACTTGGGTGGAAATCTGTGTCTTGCTCACCCTTCCTTCTCACTCGTTTTCCTTGCTGGCTGGGCAGGAATCTGCAGCAATCATCCAGCTAGCCCCTGGCAGGTTGACTTGTTTCATGGGCACAGGTGTATGGAAGCTGATTATGATTTGCATCGACAACAGAGTTGGGAAGTACATTGCGGTCAATGTGTCTCCCTAGATTGTCATTATTCTGTTTTAATGTATGCATTATTTCTAAAGTGTCTTTGAGATGACTTACAGTAAAAGAAAGAAAAGTAATTAGACTCATATAACAAGGATAAAAAAATGAAAACTTATGTAATACATGAAATGATAAAACTAGGATAATAATAGCTATTTTTACTATAACACTAATTTTAGTAGTGGGTTCCTAGGCAATCAGAATTAAAAAATGTAGCGAGGGACTAAACTTTAATTACCTGATGATAAAGGGACACATACGAATTCACCAGGAGGTGAGTTTTCTCCTTAGATCACTAACTCTTAACTGAAATTGATTACATGGATCTTTATACACAGGTAAGGACTAACTAACGAACATTTTTTTTTCTTTTTCTGAGGAAGATTAGCCCTGAGCTAACATCTGTGCCTATGTTCCTCTATTTTATATGTGGGACACCTGCCACAGCACAGCTTGACAAGTGGTGCATAAGTCCATGCCTGGGATCGGAACTGGCTAACCCCAGGCCTCCGAAGTGGAGCACACGAACTTAACTGCTGCACCACCAGGCAAACCCCAAACTAATGAACAATTTTAATGGTGATTTTTCTTTTTGCCGAGGAAGATTTGCCATGAGCTAACATCTGTGTCAATCTTCCTCTGTTTTGTATGTGGGTTGCGGCCACAACATGGCCACTGACGAGTGGTGTAAGTCCATGCCAGGGAACTCAACCCAGGTTGCCAAAGTGGAGCATGCTGAACTTAACCACTAGGCCATGGGGCTGGCCCCTGGTAAAATTTTTTAAGTTGTAGAAATATGTCTTAATGTGTCAGTTTCTCATAGAGTGAAAAAAGTTGATTGGTTTGTATAGGAGAATGAAGACACTTGTTAGCTTTTCAGCTTGACTTCACCTGAACTGCACTGTGTCCACGCCAGAAACATGGACTTGAGCTCTTCTGCAGGAAGCATGACCATTGGCCCACTTTGTCTTGTGCCAAGGTAGTTTGCATCCCAGGATCTTACAGAGTTCACCCCATGCTTTCTCTGCAAGGGCATCTTGCCATGGCGACATGGATACTTGGTTATATGGTACAGGCTTTATAAGGATTTTCTTTTTCCTTCTTAAAATTATTTTTCAGCTTCATTAAAATAAATTGACATATAACATTGTGTAAGCTTAAGATGTACAGCAGGATAATTTGACACACTTATATATTGTGAAATGATGACCACAATAAGGTTAGTTAACACCTCCATCACCTCACATCATTACCTTTTTTTTGGTGGTGAGAACAGCTAAGATCTATCTTCTTAGGATCTTTCAAGTATGTAATACAGTATTGTTAACTGTAGTCACCACGCTGAACTTATTTATCTTATAACTGGAGGTTTACCCTTGGACTGAAGTCACCCCATTTCTCCTCCGCCCTCTGGCCTCTGGCGACCATCACTCTCTATCTGTTTCTATGAGTCTGGCATTTTAGAGTCCACATATAAGTAAAATCATGCACTATTTGTCTTTTCTCTGTCTGACTTATTTCACTCAGCATAATGCCCTCAAGTCCATCCATGTTGCCCCAAATGGCAATATTTCTTCATTTTTATGGGTGAATAATATTCCTTTGAATATATATGCCACATTTTGCTTCTCCATTCATCTATTGATGGATTCTTAAACAGTTTCCATGTCTTGGCTATTGTGAATAATGCTGCAATGAACATGGGAGTGCAGCTACGTCTTTGAGGTAGTGATTTCAATTAGAGATTCATGAAATTGCCCCTCTTGGCTCACCCACAGAGGTCCTTGGAATAAGAACTGGTGTCCCCTTTAGTGCCTACATGTGTCCCTAAAAGTCTCTGATTATTTTCAGGGAAAGCTCTAGGCCTGCTTGACGTCTTTTGCATCCTGCTAAGAGCATGGTGCTCTGTACCCAGGAGATCACTCCTGATGCGTGATAATGCTGAGCGCCGGTGCTCCAATCACTTGGGAGATGAGAGCCAAGCTTTTGGACAGACCATCAGAATTAGGTATCATTTCATTTCAGCAGTCAGTGCCGTAACTAATTTTGGTCCTCTTTAGCATTTGACAAAAATGTCCTTTATCATGAATTAATTTAATTTCTAAAATTCTGCCTGGTTCAATGATATCACAAATGAGTAATACTTCATGTCCCAACTTCAAAGGCTGACAAATAGTTTGATGAAAGCAGCAAATCGGGTCTGGCTCAGAGCCATTTATGCAGCAGACATAGGACACAGATGTCAAATGCCAAATATCATTTAAGAACAGAGGAGCACTAAAAGCAACAGAACTTTTTACCTGGCTGGGGGATCCCGACCCGTCAGCAGAGAACACAAGAAGGAAATGAGAGCAGGGACAAAAACACATGCAGAACATTTAATAGCCCTCAGAACATATGGAAATTAATGATATTCAGAGCTTGTAGAATACCAAGATTTTTCAGCTTAAAATAATCTTCTTGCTGATGCGCAGTACTGGAGGGCTCCCAAAATGCCACAGAGAAAATTAGATGCAAGCAAAAAAAGCGAGGCTCTGAGATTCAGGGAACAGGGTAGAAATAAAGCAGAATTATTTGTGACGAACTGAAGGGCCAGTGATACGGAGAGAGCACCAGATTGAGACTCATGTCCACACCCCAGTTTTCTCCTTAACTAACCTAGTTGACCTTGGACAAGATTCTTGTCCTTAATTTCTCTATTTGTAAGGTGAAGTTTTATTTTATTATCTTTAAAGGTACTTTACATCTTTAAAACTGTATGATCTATGCATCCGACAGTAGCCAGAATGACTTCTATCAGAAGAATCTGTACTGAAGTGGGTAGCGTTTCACCCCAGACCATCCACTGTTGGGACATCTAAAAGGCATTCATAGCAGAAGGAAGGGCTGCTCAGCTTCCTAGCTCAGCTACCACAGCTCTGTCTCACTGCCTCAAGAGCAGAGAATGATGTGGGGAAAGACGGGTGAAGAAAACAGACAGCTAGTCCATTGGAAGCCTACACTCAACCACATTAACCATTCATTCTCACCTATTTCTGCTTGAAATGGGGGTTAAATTGAGTAAAAGGGTTTAGTGCAACCCCAAGTCCCAGGAGTGAGATTTCTGAAATGATAGAGTTCTCCAGCTTAAAAAAATAAATAAATAAAAGATGTCCCTGAGGTCCGGATGAATGCACTCAACAGTGACTTATCTGATTCTCTTACACTCATTTACTATAATTGAATCAGAGCTTCCAAATCCTTGAACTCTGTCTTCCATTTAACCCCAAGACCTTATTGGCAAGCAGCATGGCTTCTAGAGAGAGGAAAGAACTAGAAAGCTTTTAGACTCTGGACTCCTGAGTGACAGACCTTCCTCGGAGAGCTCTGAGGCCTGCAAAACTCACAGGAGTGTTGGGAGGTCCCCAGTAGATTTTTGAATTATTAACACATGTTTAACAATTAAAGAAAGACATATTGATAGGCTATCAAGGCAATTAATTATTTAGTTGTACAAAGTAAAGAGTGGAAAAAAAGATGGAGTACAGCAGGTATGAATCAGAGGCTGCAAAAGCAGTGATGCCTGAAATGCCCGTCATGAAACTTTACTTACCTGAAATCAAATCACATCTGACTTCACGCCCACAATCCACTGGGCTGGTGCAAAGTTGAGCCTCAGGCATTGTTAGCATTCTTTTCCCCCTCTTAGAGCCATGTGAAGGTCCTTGTTGAGATAGGGTAGGTCTGATGTGGAAGCGATGGTCCAGATGTCTCTCTCATGCTTGGAGTCCGAGCCCACATGTGAGGGTCTGGCTCCCAGGGGGTCAGCTAATTCTGAGGTACGCTTGGGGGTGGGAAAAATTTTGCCTATGCCTGGACTTCTTAGGTGCGTCCTTCCCTCAACTGCCTCTCAAGGCACGAGAGGAAGCCAGCTGTGGATGGAAACTCAGCTGCCTGCCAACCATTTTAGCAAACTCAGGGCCATCTCATTTCTTCTCTGCTGCCCTTCTTTTCCTGCAGAAGCGTTTTCTCCCCAGTTCCCTTTGGACCGCCTACCACCATCCCTTTTGAACCGCCCACATCAATCTCCTCAAAGACTCAGGCTTTCCTAAAAGAAGGAAGAAGAGGCTGCCTTCCAGAAGCTTCTTTTTGTCTGCCCAGCAATACAAAGGTATCTCAATTCCAAGAACACAAAAGTCCAGCTACCTGCTTGGAACTGGAGGTGGGAGATGGGATGTGAGTGAGCAGACACTGCAAGGACAAACCCAAATTAGCATATCAACGAATCATCCCAACCTCTGTCCCCCAGGTACACCTTTGGGTTCCTCTAGCCCAGATGTCCAGGCTCTTTCCTAAGTAACTCTCCCCCACAAAGCCGGTGGGATGGGAGCTGTTTCCCCAGGCTTCTCAAGGTCTGAGTGTGAGAGCCCAGGCAGGAGGCAGCACTTTCGCCTTTCGGAAAGAAGAGGCAACTCTATGTAACGGTAAAGGCAGATGCTCCGATAGCGTGTCAGCACAACTGCTCGTGTACATTATGACGGTAGGAGAAGAAGGCGGACTGTAGTTCCGGCTCTTCTTGGTAAGGAGGACTCTTCATAAAAGAGTTTGTAACTAGAGCTCAAGAGGAATTGGTGCAGAATGGCGTAGTACCATGGGGTCTTCTTGGAAGTGACCAAGGGCTCCCTGGCTTTTGCATAACTGAAAGGCATGAGGAGGGTGTCACCTGTGTCTGTGGTTATGACAATCGAAGTAAAAGGGAAACTGTTTAACCAAATCCCTAACTAGGAAGGACTTCTCTTTTCACCCTCTAAGGAAGTTCCCTCTAACTTTGAGATTTGTTCTTTGGAGCCCTTAGCAAACTAACAATGAAATAATTCTTGTACTTATTTATTTAAGGGTTGCCTTCCTGGCCAGCTCCAGGAGTGCAAAGACCAGTATTCGACTTGTTCATCCCTGTGTCCCCAGCACCTACGACAGCCTAGCACATAGGAGTTGCTCAATAAATAGTTTGGTTGAATGAATGAATCATCCAGGTAAAGTGCATTTTTACTCCAAAGATGGTCCTAGCCATGCATCCCAGAGAGCACCCTCTCTCTTCCTTTGAGCACCCAGAGCACTAATTATTTGTGCCACCAAGTTGTCGCTGAGCATAAAATGCGTTCTATCACCCATTTTCCCAGCAGAAGTTCTCTGTAAGCCTCCGCTGGTGGTTTGTCAGGTCCTGGAGGGTACTGATGATACCTCACACTCTTGATTCCTTCTAGCAGTAACGCTGAGCTTTGATCTTAGTGGGAACCCAATACATAGTATCTATAGGTAAATGTTTTGTTTAGAAATGAATGTTTGGGACTCATCCTTTTCTTGTAAATAGTGCTGTTCATGCAGTGAAAATCCTTCTGCTGGAAATCAGTTGTAGATACTTCTGCTGCAAAACAATGTATGCATTTCTGGAAAAAAGAGCATATTTCAAAACTGCATTGAACAGATCAGGGTGTACGGAGAAATTAGGATTAGGTCCAGGCCACTAAAAACCCATGCAAATTCTGTAACCACAGCCCTTATGAAAACAAGAACTGCCACCCTGAGAGAGGACTTAGAGGGCGTGGTGGTGGCAGGAGAAGGCCTCAGGGCATACAGCATGCATGACACCAAGAGGGCACAGATGCTGGCCTGTGGGCACCGAAGCGAGGCGGATGGAAGCAAGCCCTGAGTGCACCTGTCTCCAGCAGACAGCGCTGCAAGGCTGCTGGCGGGGTGGGGAGCCCTTGCTGCAGGCTCACATTTTAAATTTTCTTAAAATTGAGTTAAAAGGGCTCGGGCCCATGTAGAAGCCAAACTTAGAGCTCCTTGCTTTGCTGCGGGAGGTTCTTTCTGTTCCATTCCGCCTGCCTAGGAACACTCACCTGTCAACCACCAGAACTTGCTTGGTACACAGAGAGCACTTGCTCATTTAACAACCAGGTGTGAGCCACTCGTTCCATGTGTAGTAGCAGGATAGACTGGGCTTGTCTCTGGTCTCACTCTGCTTGTCTTCCAACGTTCTAGAATGTAGTTCCACCCAGAATGATTAGTTTAAATGTTTTATTTTCACACCTTTTACTAAAAATTATAATGAAGACAATAGCAACAACAGCCTTTTGTTTCATACCTACAGCCACTGTGATAAGCCTTTTACTGCCCAGAATGTGGTCTGTCTTGGTGAATGTTCCCTGTGAGCTTAGGAAGACGTGTGTCTGCCGCTGTCGCTGGAGTCTTCTGTCAGTGTCCATTATTCCAGTTGATTGAGGATGTCGTTGAGTTCAGCTGTGTCTTTACTGACTTTCTGCCTGCTGGATCTGTCCAGTCTGAGAGAGGAGTGTTGACATCTCCAACTGTAGTAGTGGCTTCCTCTATTTCTCCTCAGAGTTCTATCACTTTTTGCCTCATGTATTTTGATGCTCCGTTGTTAGGTGCATACACGTACTGGATTGTGATATTTTCTTGGAGAACCGTCCTGTTTATAATTACGTAATACCCTTCTTCATCCCTGACAACTTTCCTTGCTTTGAAGCCTGCTTTGTCTGAAATTCATACAGCTACTTCTGCTTTCTTTCAATGAGTGTTAGCATGGTTTATCTTTCTCCATCACTTTCCTTTCTTTTTTTAAAGATTGGTACTTGAGCCAACATTTGTTGCCAATCTTTTTTTTTTTCCCTCCTTCTTCTTCTCCCCAAAGCCCCCCAGTACATAGTTGTGTATTCTAGTTGTAGGTCCTTCTGGCTCTGCTATGTGAGATGCCACCGCAGCATGGCTTAATGAGCAGTGCTAGGTCTGCGCCCAGGATCCAAACTGGCAAGACCCTGGGCTGTGGAAGTGGAGCGTGTGAACTTAACCACTTGGCCATGGGGCCGGCTCCTCCATCCCTTTCCTTTTAATCTGTATAATTAATCTTATATATAATTATAATTAATTATAACTAATAATTATAATTAATCTTAAATCTGTATAATTTAATCTGTATAATAATCTTTATATTTCAAGTGGGTTTCTTATACACAAAAAATAATCAGGTCTTCTTTTTGGTCTACTCTGACAGTCTCAGTCTTTTTAATTGGTGTGTTTCGACCATTGACATTCAAAGAAATTATTGATATAGTTGGATTAGTATCTACCATATTTGTTACTGTTTTTTATTTGTTGCCTTTGCTCTTTGTTCCTTTTCTTTTATTTTTGCTGAGGAACATTTGCCCTAGCCAACATCCACGGCCAATGTTCCTCTTTTTGTCTGTCAACCGCTGCCACAGCATGGCCACTGACAGATGTGCGGTGTAGGTCCACACCCGGGAATTGAACCCAGGCCACTGAAGCAGAGAGCACCAAATTTAACCACTGGACCACCAGGGTTGGCCCTCTTTGTTCCTGTTTTTGTCTTCTGTGTTTTGTGGTTTGAACTGAACATTTTATATGATTCCATTTTCTCTCCTTTCTTAGCATATCAGTTATACTTTTTTTTCAGCTTTTTTAGTTGTTTCCCTAGAATAGATTTCCTAGCTGCAATATACATTTACAACTAGCTTAAGTCCTCTTTCAAGTAACGCTATACCACTAGCGTTATGATATATACATAAGCATACGTAATTGAGTACGTTGTTGCTACTACTATTTTGAACAAACTGTTATCTCTTAGGTCAATTAAGAATAAGAAAAATAAAAAAGTTTGTATTTTACCTTCCCTTCATCCTCCTTCGACGCTCTTCCTTTCTTTACGCAGACTTGAGTTTATGAGCTACATTAGTTCCCTTTGCTCTAAAGAACTTCTTTTAACACTTCCTATAAGGCTGGTCTACTGGCTATAAATTCCCTAAATTTTGTTTGCCTGAGAAGCTCTTTATTTCCCCTTCACTTTGAAGGAGAATTTCACAGGGTACAGAATTCTAGGTTGGTAGTTTTTTCTCTCAACACTTTAAATATTTCATTCCACTCTCTTCTTGATTGCATGGTTTCTGAGGAGAAGTCAGATGTGATTTTTATTCTTGTTCCTCTATATGTAAGGAATTTTTTCCTCTGGCTTCTTTCAGGATTTTTCTTTATCTTTGATTTTTCTGTAGTTTGAATATGCTATACCTGGAATAGGGTTTTTTTCACATTTATCCTGCTTGATGTTTTCTAAGCTTCCTGGGTTCATGCTTTGGTGTCTGACATTAATTTGGGGAAATTCTTAGTCATCGTTGTTTCAGATACTACTCCTGTTCCTTATTCTCTTTCTTCTTCTTCTTCTAGGATTCCCATTATGTGTGTGTGGTACATTTCGTAGTTATCTCACAGTCCTTGGCTATTCTGCTCTGTTTTTTTCAGTCTCTGTTCTCTTTGTTTTTCAGTATTGGAGGTTTCCATTGATCTGTCCTCTAGCTTAGAGATTCTTCCCTCTGCAGTGTCCGGTCTACTAATGAGCCCATCAAAAGGATTCTTTGCCTTTCTTACAGTGTTTTTGATCTCTAGCATTTCTTTTTGGTTCTTTCTTAGGATTTCCATCTCTCTGCTTACGCTGCCCATCTGTTCTTACATGTCATCTACTTTATCCATTACCTCCCTTGGCAAATTAATCATAGTTGTTTTAAATTAGGTCTGGTTATTCTAACATCCCTGCCATGTCTGGTTCCAATGCTTGTTCTGTTCTCTTCAGCTATGTTTTTTGCCTTTTGATATGCCTTGTAATTTTTTCTTGGTAGCCAGACATGAGGCACTGGGTAAAAGGAACTGCTGTAAATAGGCTTTTAGTGGTGTGGCAGTGAGGTGTGGGGAGGGCAAGTGTTCCATAGCCCCATGATCCAGTCTCAGTCTTTACTGAGTCCGTGCCTCTGGGCTGTGAACTTCACAGGCCTTTCCCGATTTTTTCTCCCCCTTAGATGGAACAGGATGACTAGAGTGGGCTACAGTTAGTTATTTCCCCTCCCCGTGTCAGTCAGGCTCCTATAATACCCCTGCAGGTTAGGCCCTGGTGAACTAGTTTCCCTGAGGGCAGGCCTTGTTAAGAAGAGCCTTGAGCTGTATTTCAAAATGGTTCCTTTTCCTCTCCCCGTGCCAGAAGCACAAGGGAATTTTTCTCTGATATTTACTGTGAGAACTGATAGAGCTCAAGAAGGTAACACTTACAAAAGTTACAGGGTCCTCCTGGAGTTTTCTTCTCTCCAACTTGTCCACACAGAGCCTCCAGCAATCCATCAGTTACAGTTCTGGTTTTCTACTCTGGCACTGGTTCCTTTGGACATTTTAGTTTGTGAGTTTCTGTTCCAATAAGTTGTGATTCTCTGTGTTCACCTGTCAATCACTCCAGTTTGGGGAGCAGTGGGTTGCCCTATAACCTCACTTTTTTTTTTTTTTTTTGCTAAGGAAGATTTGCCCTGAGCTAACATCTGTTGGCAATCTTCCTCTTTTTTGCTAAGGAAGATTCACCTGAGCTAACATTTGTTGCCAGTCTTCTTCTATTTTGTATGTGAGCCACCATCATAGCATGGCCACTGATAGATGAGTGGTGTAGGTCTGTGCCCAGGAACAAAATCTGAGCCGCCAAAGTAGAGTTCGCTAAACTTAATCACTAAGCCTCTGGGCTGGCCCCCTCACTTCTTTTATGGATCTAGGAAGAGTTGTTGATTTTTCAGTTTTTTATTCACTAGGATGGAGTGGCAAATTCCATATTCCTTACATACGGAACCAGAAACCAGAACTGCTTGATGAGGATTTTACAGATTTTGTCTATTTTATATTCAAAGCGCCCATGCGTTGAAGATACTCTTGTGCTCTTGTAATGATGAGTAAATTCTCCCTTGGAGCCCACCGTGGCCTCACCAGGCTCAGTGGTGGTGCCTGGATGTTAAGCCCGTCTACTGTCCCTCGTGCCACGCTGGGCCGTGAGGCAGGTGTAGCCGCCCCTGACACAGGAAGGGTTAATAATCACTGGATAAAGCTTGCCAACAAACTATGACCCGGAAGTGAGAAGGCCGGTTAGCCAATGACGGATAAGACCCCCTGGGGGGCAACCTAAGCTAGGCGGCGGCCGCCCGGGGGCACAGATGGAGAAACGATATCGATATCGGGAGCAGGAGGGACCGTTGCCTAAGAGACCTTGCCTGCTCCGAGATAAAAATATAGGAGAACAGCAATAACATGATGATATCAAAACAGAGGCCAAGGGAGGGCTCCTTGAGAAATCACTAAGAATTCTTGGCATTCGCTAATTACTTCATCCAGAACACCTGTGTATGTTTAACAGCTGTAAGCTATGTATATATTGATACGCTGGTTATAATAAACTCAGAGTGGCCATCAGCCCTCTCCGCATCTGTCCTGATGTGTACATTGGATTGCGACACCGACAGCAGGTCTGGGAAAGCACGCTGTAAGCTCTGACTTTCTTCCTTTCCTGGCCTCAGAGAGGTTCACTGACTCAAAGGGAAGAGTGGCTGGTCATTTCTTTCGGTTCATCATCCATAGGTAGCTGATTTAGCCCAATATCTTGCTTAACAGGCAATGGGAAGGTCTTTTTAGGTCTGCACGGTGACATGTCCTCTCCTTGAAGCTTCCTGACCTCTTGTTTTGTAGTCGGTCAATTCTGTTGAGAATTTTCAAGAAAGATTTCTTCCTTTATTTATTCTGGAGCTACGTCCTGTATCCGTCTCTTCTCTCAAGCACTTCTCAACTCACCAGGGGCTGACAAAAATTAAACTTCTTGAAGACAAAAGTTAATTACATCTCTCCTCTAATGCCAAAAATGTAATTTAAGATTTTAGACAATGACTTGCATTTTTCTTTTCCGTCTGCCTGAAACATCTATGGGAACATAGATTGTTTGTAATTACATTATCACATGACACCAACAACTTCTAATACTTTAACGTGAAAACACTCTAGATTAACATGTTTAAGATTGTCAGCTATTCTGGTATTTACTGAAAGGTGTATTGATAGTGTCAATGTGGTAGGTCAATAGCATCAGCCAGAAGTATGCAACAATTTGTAAAAATCTAATGGTATTATTATGTATAAATTGATCAGATTGGAGCAGGGTTCTCCAGAAATAGAGCTCTCAAAATTACTACAAGTCAGTCTTATGCCAATAAACTAAATCAGTGTGCAGCAGACAAGGAGAAGATGGAATTCAAGTATCAGTCAATTGCTTACAAAAATCCTAAGCCTGTGAAAGGAGATACTTTTAGTTTCCTACACTATAAAAAATGGAAATTGTGGACACAGCAGAGATGAGCAACGTGACCTTAGTAAAACAACGAGGTGAGAGACCAGGAGCAGAGACGTGGCGTGAAGTTTCCTGAATGAGTCAGCGAGCACACGAACAAGCTAGAGATGCACATGGAACTGCCTGCAGGGCACACTGGGCATGTGTGTCTCTCTAGTCCATCTTCCGCGTTCCCACAAAGATGCCAGTGAAAGAGATTTTGTTGGTTTAAACTTGAAGCTGTAGTCTTCCTCTGTGTCTTATTGTAAAATAATTCTTGTGGACAAAGAAAAACCCATAAGTAAGCTTCAAAAGCTCACTATTTATTTCACCCATTCTTTTCCAGATGGAATTTAACTGGTACCGCTCTTTTCCACGGCTTTGTTGGTATTTAAGACAGAAAGCAGAGCACGTTGCTTTCTGGGCTATCAGTGGAAGCGGGATGCATTTTGCACCACAGGCAGGAAGATAAAATATATTTTATGGCGGCAACATGGTGCCCTTTTGGTCTGGCTACTGGGACAAATCAGGGCACATATATGTGGCTTTATCTCTGACAGACACCTTAAATTAGTTCTATGGATTGATAAATTGTTATTTAACTTACAACATGAACCAACTACTATCAATTTTTATGGCTAAGTGAGATGCTCTGAGGTGACATATGTCTCAAGTCCGAAAAACTTGAAGTCATTAACTGTCAACCTGAAAATTGTGAAGATGTTCTCAGCCCCAAGAGAGCCTGAATGTAGTGTAAGATGAGCCTTTACTTTCTCTCCTGGATATTCGGCATGGCAAAGGAAAATGACACACGTAATTCAGGTAGCACTGTAAAAATCCCCACCTTATTATATACTCTTTTTATTTTTTACAAAGGGCGTACTTCCAGGCCATTTTCTCAGGGACTGAAAAGTTGGTCCGCACACCATTTCTCCTTTACAACTGAGTGAAATAGATTAAGATCTGTTCCACCACCTGAGACACAGGATAGCAGAATGGTTAAGAACATGGATTCTAGGGTTAGCCATCTGGGGTTCAAACTCTGTCACCACCAGTCCCTGGCTCTGTGACTTTGGGCAAGTCATTTTACTTCTCTGTGTCTCAGGTTAAACGAGTTTACACGCACATGTATATAAGTTTATAAATATTATGTCTACTTAGAATAATATCTGACTCATGGTAAATACTATGTGTTTGCTATATATTTCAGAAGCAAAAGTAAAGTTACCCAAGAAATTTTAGGGACTGACTTTGAGTCATAAGTTTTAGAGCAACATCACCGATTATAAATAAAACGCAAACGACTCCTTACTGGGAAGCTAAACCAGCGTGGGAGGTAGATCTTCAATGTCCCGTTTAGTTTGGCAACTTACTCCGATCCCCTGAAGAGATCCACTCATTTCTGATATATTTATCTTCAACAGGAGTTAAGTCTTTTGTACGTGTGGATTCATTGAAGTCAATTATAAATTTAATAGATTTTTCTATAATAAACATTTATCTTCTCTTCCAATTGCTACTCATATTTCTTCCCTCACTTCAGCAAATTAGCAGACGTTAAAATTTCATTGTTTCTCTAACTTTGGAAACCAAGAATCACTAAAAAAACACCACCAGAAAACAAAAATAAACAGAATATCTTTTCTCTTAGTGCTTTCCATCCACAAAACTCCGTATTTTTTTCTTTCTCCTTTCACTTCCTTTGGTGTATTAAATGCCCTGCGCATTGCAGACACTGACCGAGAAGCCATGACAAAGGTTCCCCAGGGGTCTCCTAATTTAGCTCTCAAGCTATGAGATTACCTCAGGAAAAGAAATATAGGATTTGATTTCCTCAAGAAGCCACCGTTCCTGGAGCATATGGTGAGGCACAAAACAAACAAGCCAACAGAAAGCACCTGGAGAGACAAAGGAACGTCCAGGAATGCGTGAGAGTTCTTTGTTTCATCTTAAAGCATAGCGCACAATATCCAGTGCTTTCAGTGCAGCAGAAATTCAGGATTGACTAAAGTCCCATAAACATGGGAGAGGAATATATTAAAAATAGTTTTTAGTGTTGCTCTCCAACATAGGTCCAAACCACTTTATGAGGTATTGACAATCTGGTGGAATTCAACGGAAGATGACCAGAGGGACGGAAGTTTGGAAGCTTGTTGCGTGAGGCGGGTTGCAAGGGAAGTAAAGCTGTTAAGCCGGGTGAAGAGCAGGGGAAACCAAAGCTGTCTTCCTATGTTGGAAGTGATGATTTGTAAAAGAGGAAGTAAATATGTTTTGTTACCTTAAAGAGCATAATTAGCATACAGGTGGAAGTTATACAGCAAATTGAATTTCAATTCAGCATGAGAAAGAACGGAGTACCAATTAAGAAATATACAGGAAGTACGTTGGGTTGCTTTAAAACAGTTAAAGTTTTTGTCAAATTAGCTATTCTGGCTGACACCATTTAATCATCTATCAGGGACTCTTTAGAAGATCACATTAACGGAAGGTGGGTCTTGCCAATCTCTCAAGTCTCTTGCAATTATAACATTCTGGGAATTAAAAACTCATACTGAAAAAAAAAAATCAAGATTCTACATCAGGAACAGATGAAGTGCAGCCCATGCTGCACAGAGGAAAAAATGTATGTGGCCATGCAAAAGTAGAATAGAAAGAAAGAAATGCAGTGTGTTCTCCCAGTCTTCGAGGAGAATGCATAGCCTCCTCTCTGAGCACTTATCAGGCACCTGTGGCTCAGCACTGTGCTAGACTCTGGACAAAACGTCCTGCAGTGGGCAGGGGTCACGCTTTTTGGGTGACTCAGCCTCTGAACTCCCTCCCTATGTTTTTGGAAATTCCTTCACTTTACAATCCGGGGGGAGAAGTGGATACCACTTCCTTTTATAGAAACTGTTTTCAAGTTTTTAAGATTTTCTTGCAGCAAACTCAAGGGGATACAATTTGGGATCCAAAAATTAGAGGCATCTGTGGGAGACCTGCAAAAGTGGTGAGGGTTCTCCTCAAGGGGAGTGAAGGTTTCGAGAAGAGCATCTGGAGCAGCAGAAGCTGTGGCGCTCAGGGCAGCATCCAGGATCCAGCCTGGAGATCTCTGTGGGCATGGTTTAGCATTTAATGCCTGGTGGCTGTGGCCCAGGGCATCCTCACCTGCAGTTCTGCTACATGATTTAAGACATTGTTCCTGATTGCATATCCCTAAACTTGTTATCTCCAGCCTTCCTAAAAATTCTAAGAGATATGCAATATCTTTTAATAATTTTTTCTACCTTTATCAGAGTTGGTACTGTTGCTTTCACGTGAGAACCCTGAATGATTCCTAGACTGATACCAGGAATGGCTGCAAGCAACTGGCTTTCAGAGGTATCTGAAACAAAGAAGTCTGGAATTTTTTATATGCGCTGGTGGGTGCTGAAGATTGTGAAAATCCAACTAAGTATTAAGGCCTGGACTCTTGCAGCCAATGGCACGTGGTTGAGAAACAGTTGTGAATCAAGACATTTCTGGGAAGAGTACTGAAAGACCTTGGCAAGTCACAGATCTTCTAAAGGCTGACAGTTGGCGTGGGAGTGCATTCTCAGGTAGCTAGATAAAGGAAGAAATAATAAATATTAAATACAGTTAAACTTATTCACATGGGTGCTCTTAGCAGGTATTCTGGATTTAATGTACTCGCTCAAGCGGTGGGGAGTGGTTTCGATCGGTTGTTTGTTTTAGTGTCTGAAATCTGGATTAAGGAGCAGCCAGGCTAAATGAAGTGGAGATGCCAGGATTCTCTTGCTATTATATAGAGGAAGAAATCCCAACTCTTTGACCATGAGAATGTTAGAGTGGATTTATCATGTTTAATCTGCATATACTATGTCCCATTGATAAACACCCTGGTAAGAGAAACATCAACACTTTCGTAAAGTCCTATAGTGCCTGTCCTCCATAGACTGAGGATTTAGTGCAAGATGTCGAAGTGTGAACGTGTTGCCTACTTTGAATGCGGAAATCAGAAAGCGGTTATGTAGGTACTACAGTAGACAACAGAGCGGGCGCCTGAGCCAGAGTTTCCTGATCCACAGGATCTTCGATGATGGTCAGTTGATCAAGGGCAGTAGGATAGAAATGGATGGGGAGCGCATCAAAATATTATTTGATGTGTATAACTTGTAACCTTGGTCAACAGAGGCCTGATTCGAGCCACCAGGTTAGACGCACAGCACTGTTTTGTGCATGGGTCTTAATTTGTAAACTGACTGAGGGATGACACAGAGAAGCCAATGCCCTTGAAATATTTTTATTATTTAAATTCCTGAGAGAAGGGAGCGTGCAGGGCCTAGGGGAAGCATGAGGTTTTTGGTCAGGAGGCAGATGCAGGGGTGAGGGGAAATCCGAGGCCACAGCCTTTTCTGGGGTTCTGGGGGAAAGGCAAGGCAGGGCGGGTGAACAGCTCAGACTGGCCAGTGGGTGTAATGCAGGCAGGCTCTGGGCTGTAGAGGTGGTCCGTCCCTAGTTGTCTGGTAACTGGCCCTGGGGTGATTTAGGGCAGGAGAAATACTGGTTTGGTGTGGGATTAGATAAGGGGAGTGGGAGGGGTATGGACTTGGGATTGGTTGGTTCGCCTATGAAAGATGTGCTCCTGCTGAGCTCTTTGCTCTTTTGAACTATTGCCTAGCCCTGGGAAGGGCAGTCTCCAGCCAGGAAGATTTTTAAGATCTCAAAACATCATAAAATACAGAAAATAAAAAACATGATTAATACAAGTGCCCCATCCAATTTTCAGCCTTGAGTCTGTGGACATAGAGATTGTTGAGTGCCTGTTTGTACTGTGACTTTCCCTCCTAGACCTCGCCAAACGAAGCAGCAGATGTTTATCAGGGCGAGCAGATTGTGGAAAGGAAAATACTCAAACATTTTTGGGGTTATTGGATATTGGATAAAGCCTAAACTAATTCCTGGAGACCCAGAAGGCTATTGTCAGAGTAGGGCTTACCGGCGTGGGAAAGCAAGTTGAGCTTCTGTCCCAGCTCTTCCCTATCGTGGACTCATTGAGACCTGAAACACATCCTGCGGTTATGTCGCCAGCTATGAGAGTACATCTGTAATATACACGTCAGTTGCCAGAATCCTTGTAATGGCCTCTTGTCCTGGAGTAGTGACTGTTATGCTAGGAAGAGGCAAATCAAAGTCCTTAGAACGCCCTCTCTCTGCCCAAATAGCAAACCAGGAGGAATACTCCCCCACTGGGGAGAAATCACAGAGTTAAAGGTCATCATCAAAAACCTGAAAGGTGTAGGATGGTGATCCTATTCCATCCCCACCTAATTCAAGGTTTGGCTGACGCGGAAGATGGCTTGCATGACCAGGAAGAATAGCCACTTGCACCTTCTGTTCCAGGCGGGCTCTCCTGATACAATTAATCAATACATCTTGTAATTGTAGGTATGCAAATTATTAACACAGTGAAATCCTTTTTCTCCCAGGACCCAGCAAACTTTCTCTTAAGGACCAGATGGTAAACATATCAGGTGCGTGGTGCCATATGATCTCTAGTGCAACTACTCAGCTCTGACACTGCAGTGCAAAAGCCACTGTAGACAATACTTAAGTGATTGGGCATAGCTGTGTTCCAACGAAACTTTATTTACAAAAACAAGTAGCCAGTCCCTGGGCATAGTTTGCCAATCACCGCTCTATCTCAATAACCAGAAAACACCGAAAATAATTTACTTTAACCAGGATAGGCCAGGGGTCCATCTCTACCAGTGAGGCTGGGACAAGAGGTGTTCCCGCAATGGAACATATGCTGAGACCCGAACGAGTCTCCTCCCAGATAATTTCAGCCTTCAGACTCCATGACTCTTATGCAAATACTTGCACTCCTTCCTCATCATATTCCAAAGGTGCAGAAAGAGACATACAACATCCCATTTGCCTATTAAAAAATTTAAGTTTCCACGACAAGCTAGAAAAGTCCAAATACGCACTTCTCTCAGAACACTGGGTGGAACTTGCGTTGCATCCATACAATTAAAAGACTCCATTTCAGTGACTTTCGCAAACAAAAAATTAACCTGATATAAGGTGACTTGGTATATTCACCAGTAGAAACAAACTTCCAGCAACTTCTCCTCCTAAAAGCAAACTGATGAAGCTCTGCGCTGCCTCGTACACTGCCACACCCACAGTTCTTTTTCTGTGCTTCTCAATAATGTAGAAACAGATTATAGTCATTCTGGTTGAGAGATCTGAAATCTGGTATTTTCTTGGAGGACATCAGACATGCTATGTTATTAGTAGACCTAGAGACTTACGTTTGCAAGGGGATGGAGCTGAGTTTTTATTTAGTTATACAGTTCTAATTTCAGATATGAGAGCTTGGCTGTGTAATGGAACGTGCCGGCTCTCAGGGCCTTCCTAATAACTTCTGTGTATTGAAGTCTGACCTCTCCGCCGGAGAGACATGCCACGGATTCTGAATTACTGTGTGGTGATCCTATTAGTCACCATAAAACTGCTAACGTGCCCCATTTAAACATGCACGTTGGATTTCAGCCCCGCACAGCGATAGGAAGCTGGGCTGACGGCTGCTCCGTCAATCGTTTTTCTAGGCTGTGCCCTGCAGCTGTTCAGCATTATTGCTTATTTACTGTTTAAAAGAGACAGTTTATAACAATAATTCAAAAGCCGCATGGCCACAAAGAGGAGAAAACTGGCCCTTGAGGTCTGGGGAAACTTTGTGGTCAGATATGCATTTAAGCTTATGCTTGAATCCCTCTCACCCCTCACTCTGAGCGAGCCTCCGGTGGCCGCTTAAGGGGAGGAAGCCCACCGCAGAGTGACTGCATGGGACGACACAGCCCACTCTGCCTTTACACACTTCCCGGAAACTAAAGTGCTTCAGTTCCTGAGAGCTTTCCCTGATTTCAGAGCTCGATGACTGCAGATGACTACTGCTTAAGTGGCTTAGCTCTCAGTTTTGGTTCCTATATCCTAATTAGGATTGCTGAACGCTGGATCCTTCCATAAGAAGTGTGTCAACTCAGTAAATGTTTCTCTTCAGCCAATTTGTGGCAAAATGCAACAAGCAAATTAAAATAAAGAGAGAGAGTGAGCTGAAGATGACAACGATTTAGGCGTGGTTTCGCTATAAACTGGCTTAAGATATTTGAACATTTTGCTCACTGTCATGCCTGCTATAAATCAACGCGGGTGAATACACTGTGGTGAGATCCATTCTGTTCATTAAAGCGACTGCGCCATAGTCGAGCATTTTGTGAATATAAACTGGACCTCAGACACGAATTGCTTTGGAAGGCAGACTGGTTAACCATGGAGAAGGAGACTAGGCTGTGGAACCCCAAGTAAGACATTGTGAAGGTACCTTCTCATTCACTGACTGAGGCAGGGAAGGAGACGTGATGGGAGAAAAATAGAGAGAAAACCTTTTTTTTTTTTTTTGCAGGAAGATTAGCCCTCAGCTAACTACTGCCAGTCCTCCTCTTTTTGCTGAGGAAGCCTGGCTCTGAGCTAACATCCGTGCCCATCTTCCTCTAGTTTATACGGGGGACGCCAACCACAGCATGGCTGCCAAGCAGTGCCATGTCCGCACCCGGGATCCGAACCAGCAAACCCCGGGCCGCTGAGAAGCGGAACGTGCGAACTTAACCGCTGCGCCACCGGGCCGGCCCTGAGAAAACCTTTTTTTAATATCTGCTGCAGAGTCAAAGAGCTTTCCTTCGTTTCCCTCAATGCCAGGACTAGAAATTAAGGGGCACAAAAATTAAGGGAAATTTCATTGACATTGTCAGGCTGTTGACTTTGGTCAATCTATGTGAACTATAAGAATGAAATGGGCATTTGGGGTTTTACGTATAAAAATCAGCTGTTTGTTCTCTGAAAAATTATTTATTAATGGATCAGACAAGGATTTGTGGTATCTATTATCTGTGAAATATGGTTTAAATTCCCTTCTGTTCACATTTGAATGAGATATCTGTTTTTTTCCAATGGATTTAGTTGCCATCAGATGGTTTTCTTTTCTACTTTGTGAAACTTGAACTTAAAAAAAATTAAAAATGCTCAAGAAATCCTTTGAAAGTTGACTATTTTTCAAATTAAATTTCGTGACTATTTTCAGAAAGAGGAAATTTATTTTGAAAAAACTCTAATGAAATAGACATGTTTAAATATCCAGGGTTTAAAAACACACTCTCACTAGATGACAATCTAACATACAACTAGATAAATGGTCAAGATCTTTTGTGTGGGGCACTGGGAAGTTGTCGGGGAGCGGGTATCACGAGGTGGGGAAGAGTGTGTGCCTGGCTTCCCTAAGTCTTACCAGCCCTTTTCCTCTCATACCTCCTATTGTCTTGGGAGTAGAACCATCAGCAGGTGAGGAAAGGAGCATGACTGAGACCTCTGTACTGAATACCACCTAAAAGTGTGAGTATGGGTGATTGGGACTGATGAGGGTGGAGAGAATAGCAAGATCCAAGAGTGGTGGGGTCGCGTCAAAAGGGAAGACTTGGGACTAGCCGCATTGTGGTGGTTAAGTTCGGTGCACTCTGGTTTGGTGGCCTGGGTTCACAAGTTCTGATCCTGGACACAGATCTACAACACTGGCCAGCTATGCTCTGGCAGTGACCCACATATAACCTGGAGGAAGATTGGCATAGATGTCAGCTTAGCACTAATCTTCCCCAGCAAAAAAAGAAATAAAAAAGGGAAGTCTCTGTTCCCAAATTCAGCCCTTCTGTGCCAGGGCCCTCACATATCAGATGTGCAGCCTTAGTGTTCCAGTTAGGACTGAAATGATCACATGGCATGTTCAGGACTCATGGACTCCATGCCTACGTGATCTATGACCACTGGACACAGGGCCAAGACCATGTGAGGCCATTTGTCTGCCTCTGCATGGAGACATCCTTGGTTAGGGCTGCAGAAATGGGCCCAGGAACACTTCTCCATCCTTGAGCATCTTGGGAGGGTTGCAGGGCTGTCCTCATTCACAGACAAGAAAATTAAGGCTCAGAAAAACGATGTACCCCAAACCAACCAAGTGGGATGGAAAGGACTGCCTGGGGAGCCTTCCTCCCAGCCAGTGGACAGGGGCACATGAGCTGGCCCAGGCTGTTATGCCTGGATTGGCCAAGACCCTTCTTCTCCATGATGCTCAGTTTCCCTCTGTGCAAGTGGTTGATGATGCTGGGGGCTCTCCAGGAGCTTGTCATTCCAAGGGGTCCCGGGGAAATGTCTCAGAAAAGGCCTCGGATGAGGATGGGGGAGGCCCAGACCTGGGTTCAAATTGCCTGGCTTTCTATCTCCAGGTCTACCCCAGATCCGCCCACTCTGCTTCTGAAAATGATTTTGACTGCAAATGGATCCTCTGAGGTGCTAGGAGGTATGCAGTTTCCTCTAGAAGGTGACTGAGGTTTTGGGTCATCCCTGATATTTATGGGGTCCCAGGCAAGAGTACAAATGCAGCCCAGCAACCGCATGCCTGAATGCTGGCTGTGGAAACACCAAGCTACAAACGATTAAGTAAAAGATTTAACATAAAATAGGCCAGGAGAAGAGGTGGCTGTGGTCTGGCTCGCACTGGTGCTGTGTTCCTGGGAAAGACATGGCGCCCTTCACATCTGCAGTTTGGGTGTCAGAGCATCTCCACCCTGATGGCAAATAAGAATTCCCTGGGGGCACTTATAAAAAATACTGTCGCCTGGGCCCCAGCCCAGAACAATTAAATACAAACGTTGTGGGTGGAGTCTGTGCAGGGCATTTAGAAAAGACTTAGGTGATTCTAACGTACAGCCAGGAGTGATAACATTCGATCCATAAAAGAACAGATTTGTTCTCTTAGAACACTTTTGGCTCTTAATATATCAGAGTCAATGAAAATTTCATTTCACTCTTCCAAAGCGTGATTTGTTTACATACTTTCTCCCTTGGCTAAATCATTCTGTATTTCTGGGCCATTTTTGTACTCTACAGGCCTCACAACTCTTTTGGAAGAAACACTACAGCCTAATGCTCTGTTCTCCTGGCTTCACAGTCTCTGTACATAATTTTCCTGCCAAAATTCACTGCATCTCCTTAACATCCAGCCACTCATGAGTCAATCAATAGAGTTTTTGCTCTCCAATGTTATTTTTCATTCTGCCCTAAAATGCATCCTTCACTCCTGTCTGGCCAGGCTCCTCCTGTTAAACTATTAGGCAATAAGATTAATCCATTTATCCATTCACTTGTTGAACAGATATTTGTATTGGGTCCCATTTATGTTCACAGTTGTCTCTGAGGGTGGTTTCAAATGCTTGGTACACACATACCTACACTTCACGCCTGTCATTCTAATAGCCTGGGATGTTAGTCCACCAACTGCTGTAAGCAGAAAAACGGCGTTACTCTCAGCCTAGGATGCAGGGGCGGTGCTTTGACAAAAGAGTAAGAGCAGAGCAGTATTATTCTTCTGGAATCTTCTATGTTTTGAGTTAATGGAAGTTAACTTTCTACTTTCCATTCCCCTCTTGATTTCTAAGAACTGGAACAATTTGTCACGTGTCCATGCAGATCAATAAATAAGAGTCCAGGTGTTTGAGGAATGGCGGCCTTCCAGTTCCTCTGAAACCACAAAAACTGCTTAATTAAAGGTCATAGTCATCAAGGTCAAGGGCAAGTCTCTGAACTCCTCTCCCCATCTCAGCACTTTGCTCTGACATCCCAGTTTGGCTGTGGTCTACGGGATGGGTCCTGGACTTTCAACGGCTGCACAGCAAAATCAAGAAGCAACCGGAGCTTGCAGGGACCCTGAGCCTTCCAAAGCCGCTAGAGACCAGGACTCAGCTTTGCTTATGCATAGTGCTCCGGAGCTAGCATTTTTACAGTTAAGGGCCGCAAATCTCTTCAGTTTAATTGGCAGTTTATTGGCATTGTTTCTTTTGGTTTTGGCAAATTCATAAGGAGAAAAGCAAATCTATGTGGTCTGGAGAGGAGAGAGCTGGTTAACCATTCCAATTGAGACTGAGAAACTTGGAAGGTACATAGGAATTAGGAATTGAATACAACTCCTCCTCCCATTAATACAATATTAGCAACTGCGTACAGAGATGACGCGAGACAGGAAGACATAGTTCCCAGCCAGTGCGGAACTTAATGTTGACTGGGTGAAAAGAATCCCAGCTATTAGCAGGTCTCCTCGGGACATGGGCAGGGAGAAAATCAGGTGCATAGAGTACTTAGACATCAAAGAGGTGGGCACTTAGTCTGCTGTGAGTCTTGAAGGATGGAGTGGATAGGCGAAGTGCTGGGGCTGGGGTGAGGAGAAGGGTGCTCACTGATACGAGGTGCTGACTGCTATTTCCTCCAGAACCTCTCAACTGGCAGAGCAGGGCAATATCTGTGTGAATATACTCTCATGTATATACACATATCTACAAATATCTCAAACTTAAACATCTGTACCTATTTTAAACTAAACATGAGTTTATACTGATGTCTCTAACTCTAATCGTTTGCCACATGGATCAATCTAGTCTTCTTCCCTTGTTTGTCTATAACCTCCTGCTCCAACAGTGAGAAACCTGACTCCCACCATCTGCCAATCATTACCTAACTGTTCAGCCCCAGTGTACATGTGCGGTACTGTTAGGATTGTTGACCCGTACCCCCATGGTAAGCAACTTTATCTACTAGAGTCCAGTGCTGATGTACAGCTCCTTTTGCCTTTAGTTTTATAGATAACTCTCATTTCCAAAGTGACTTAGGTCAGCACTTTTTCTCCCCATCTCCTTCACTGAGGTTGTTTCATACATTTTTAATACAGTTAGATTATTTTGTCACATTCTGTATTCCACCCTGATATCCTCTGACAACCTAAAGGAGTTTTTCCTTTTTACATTTTTATACAATAAGGCTCACTCCTTGTACTGTAAAGTTCTATGGGTTTTAACAAATGCCTAGTGTCTTGTGTCTATCATTGCAGTATCATTTGGAATAGTTTCACCGCGCTAAAAAATCCTCTGTATTTTATCTATTCCACCCTCTCTTACCCTTCTCTCCTCCAGGAAACCTGGCAACCAATGATCTGCTTATTGCCTCTATAGTTTTGTTTTTTCCAGGGTCAACTAAAAAGAGAATCATACAATATGTTGGTTTTTCAGACTGTCTTCTTTCACTTAGCAATATGCCTTTAAGATCCATCTATGTCTTCACATGGCTCAATAGCTTATTCTTTTTTATTGCTGAGTAGTAGTCCATTATACGGATGTACAGCTTATTTATTCATTTTCTATTGAAGGACATTTTGGTTGTTTCCAATTTTTGGAAAGTATGAATAATGCTGTTATAAACATTCACACGTGACTTTTGTGTGGATATAAGTTTTCAAATCAGTTCGGTAGGAGGAGCAATCACTACGAGAGTGAATGTTGGGTTTTGTGGTTAGATTATGTTTATCCTTGAGAGAAACTGCCCAGCTGTCTTCCAAAGCAGCTATACCATTTTTCAGTCCCACCAGCAACGAATGAGAGTTTCTGTTGCTCTGCATCCTTGCCAACAATTGGTATTGTAAGTTTTTTGGATTTTAGTCACTGTCATATATGTGTAGTGGTATCTCATTGTTGTTTTAAGTTGCAATTTCTTAATTACAAATGATGTTGAGCATCTTCTCCTATGCTTTATTTACCATCTGTGCATCTTCTTTGGTGAGGTGTCTGTTGAGATCTCTTGCCCAAGGTTAATTACGTTGCTTTTTCTCCTATTGTTGAGTTTTAAGAGTTCTTTGATTATTTTGGATGAGTTCATATCAGATACACATTTGCAAATATTTTCTCACAGATTGTGGTTTGTTTTTTCATTCTCTAAATATTGTTTTTCATGGAGCAAAAGTTTTAAGTTTTAATAATATCTACTAATTTTTTTCTTTCATGGATTGCACTCTTTGTATTCTATATACAAACTCATCACCAAACCCAATGTCATGCATATTTTTCCATCTTTTCTTCTAGAAGTTTATAGTTTTGCATTTTACATTTAGATCTGTCATCTATGTTGAGTTAATTTTTAGTGAAAGACTTAAAGTCTGTGTAGGTTCACAGTTTTTACATATGGACATCCAATTTTTCTACCATCATTTGTTGAGAAGACTCTCTGTTGTCCACAGAATTGCCTTTGTTCATGTGTCAAAGATAAGTTGACTATATGTATGGGGGTCTATTTTCAGGCTCTCTGTTCTGTTGCATTCATCTACGGGTCTGCTCTTTTGACAATCCCATGCTGTCTTGATTACCATATCTTTATAGTAAGAGTTGAAAATCAGGTAGTGTCTGTCTAGCTTTATTTTTCATTTTCAGTATTGTGTCGGTTATTCTAGGTCTTTCGCCTTTCTATACAAACCTTAGAACAAGTTTATCAGTGCCTACAAAATAACTTACTGGGATTTGATTGGGATTATGTTGCATTATGGATAAATTGGGAAGAATTTAGTCTTAATGATACAGAGTCTTCCAATCGATGAAGATAGGATATCTCTCTTTTTATTTCTACCTTCTTTGATTTCTCTTGTCAGTGTTTTGTAGTTATCTATATATAGAATCCAATAACATTTTGAGATTTGTATTTAAGTGTGTCATTTTTTGGTCCTATTCTAAGTGGTATTGTGTGTTTAATTTCAAATTCCATTTTTTTATTGCTGGTACATAGGAAGACAATAGATTTTTGTTTATTGAACTTATATCCTGTAACTGACTATACTCTTTTATGAGCTCCAGTTTTTTTTAGATTTTCTTGGACTTTCTCCAAATAAAAACAGTTTTATTTCTTCCTTTCCAGTCTATATAACTTTTATTATTATTTTTCTTGTCTTATTGCACTATCTAGGACTTCCAGTATAGTGTTGAGTAGGAGTTGTGAGAAAGGATGTGTTTTTGCCTTATTCTTAATCTTAGGGGGAAGATATTCCCTCTCTTACCATTAAGTATGATGCCAGCTGTAGGTTTATTGTGTAGCTGTTATTTATCAAATTGAGGAGGTTTGATTATTTATTTATTTAAGATTTATTGAGATATAATTGAAAGACAAAATGGTAAAATATTTACAATGTAGAATGTGATGATTTGATATACAGTAGTCCCCCCTTATCCACAAGAGATATATTCCAAGACCCCCAGTGAATGCTTGAGACTGTGGATAGTACTGAATCCTACATATACTGTTTCTTCCAATACATACATATCTATAAGAAAGTTTAGTTTATAAATTAGGCACAATAAGAGATTAACAATAAGAACCAATAATAAAATAGAACAATTATAACAATATACTATAATAAAAGTTATGCAAATATACTCTTTCTCTCAAAATATCTTCTTGTACTGTACCCCTCCTTCTTCTTTTGATGATGTGAGGTGATACTCAGCCTATGTGATGGGATAAGTTGAGGTGATTGACACAGGCCTTGTGACATAGTGTCCCACGTGAGATGGAGCAGGACAGTGTGAGATTTCATCATGCTGCTCAGAATGGTGTGCAATTTAAAAATTATGAATTGTTTATTTCTGAAGTTTTCCATTTAATATTTTTGGACCACAGTTGACCTTGGGTAACTGAAACAACAGAAAGCAAAACCACATGTAAGGGGGGACTACTGTGCATATATATAGTGACAGAATTGTCCCCATCAAGTTAATTAACATATACATCACCTCATATATTTACTTTTCTTTCCTTTCTTCTTTCTTTCTCTTTCTTTCATTCTTTCTTTTTCTTCCTTCCTTCCTTTCTTTCCCTTTCTTTCTTCTTTCTTGCTTTCTCTTTCTTTCTTTCTTTCTTTCTTTCTTTCTTTCTTTCTTTCTTTCTTTCTTTCTGTCTCTCTCTCTCTCTCTCTCTCTTTCTTTCTTTCCTCCCTCCCTCGCTCCCTCCCTCCCTTCCTTCCTTCTTTCTCTCTGTCTCTGTCTCTGTCTCTGTCTCTCTCTCTTTCTTTCTTTCCTTCCTTCCTCCCTCCCTCCCTCCCTCCCTCCCTCCCTTCCTTCCTTCCTTCTCTCTGTCTCTGTCTGTCTGTCTGTCTGTCTCTCTCATTCTTTCTTCCCTCCCTCCCTCCATCCCTCCCTACCTCCCCTCCTTCCTTTCTTCCTTCCTTTCTCTCTCTCTCTCATTCCTTCCTTCCTTCCTTCCTCCCTCCCTCCCTTCCTTTTTTTCTTCCTTTCTTTCTTCTGGTGAGAACACTTAAGTTCTACTTTCTTAGCAAATTTCAGTTATACAATACAGTATTATCAACTATAGTCACCATGTTATACTAGATTCTTAAAATTTATTCATTTTATTACTGAAAGTTTGTACCCTTTTAACAACTTCTCCCTGCTTCCCCCATCCCCCAGCTCTGGCAACCACTTTTTGACTGTTTCTGTGAGTTTGAATATTTTGGTTCCACATATAAGTGATACCATGCAGTATTTATCTTTCTCTATCTGGCTTATTTCACTGAGCATAGTGCCCTCCAGCTTCATCCATGTTGTCCCAAATAGAAGAACTTACTTCTTTTTTAAGGCTGAATAATATTCCATATTTTAAGGCTGAATAACAATACATATACACATATTTTCTTTGTCCATTCATCCATTGATAGACAGATGGTTTCCATACCGTAGCTATTGTGAACAAAGTTGCTATGAATATGGGGGTGCAGATGTCTCTTCAAGATATTGATTTCATTTTCTTTGTATATATACCTGGAAGGGGGCTTGCTGGATCATATTGTAGTTCTATGTTTTGAGGCACCTCCATATTGTTTTTTGTAGTGACTGTGCTAGTTTACATTCCCACCAACAGTGTACAAGGGTTCCCTATTCTAGACATCTTTGTCAACATTTATCTCTAGTCCTTTTGATAATAGACATCATAACAGATGTGAAGTGATATCTCATATCATATTGTGGTTTTGGTTTGCATTTCCCTGATGATAAGTGACGTTGAACACCTTTTCATGTATCTTTTGGCCATTTGTGTGTCTTTGAAAGAATGTCTGTCTAGATCCTTTGCCCATTTTTCAGTTGGATTATTTATATTTCTCTATTGAGTTCTATGAGTTCCCTATATATTTTGAACATTAACCCCTTATTAGATATGTGCTTTGCAAATATTTTCTCCAATACCTAGGTTGCTTTTTCATTTTGTTGATGACTTCCTTTGTTGCACAGAAACTTTTCAATTTGATGCAATCCCACTTGTTTATTTTTATTTTTGTTGGCTTTGTTCTTGGTGTCAAACCCAAAAAAATCATTGCCAAGACTAATGTCAAGGAGCTTATTCCTTATGTTTTCCTCTACGTCTTTTTGTAGTTTCAGATCCTATATTTAAGTCTTTAATCCATTTTGAGTTGATTTTTGTGTATGGTGTAAGGTAAAGGTCTAGTTTGCTGAGAGTTTCTATTAAGAATGGGTGCTGAATTTTGTCTAGTGCTTTTTTTTTTTTGCATCAAGTGATATAATCATATGATTTCTCTTTTTTAGTTTGTTGATATGGTGGATTGCATTGATCAATTTTCAAATGTTAAGCCAGTTTTGTGTAACTGGGATAAATCTTGGTCTTGCTGTATGATTCTTATTGTACATTGTTGTTTCTATTTGACAATATTTGTTGAGGATTTTCCCGTGTATGTTCATGAGAGATATTGGTCTGTGGTTTTTGTTTTGTGTAATGATTTGGTATTGAGATAATGTTGAACTCATAGGATAAGTTAGGGATTGTTCCTTTTGCTTCCATTTTCTGGAACAGTTTTTAGAGAATTGAGATTAGTTCTTCTTTAAATATTTGGTAGAATTTGACAGTGAAACCATATGGGCATGTTTTCTTTTTCTGGAAGGTTATTAACTGTTGATTCAATTTAAAAAATATATTTTTGGGCTAGTAAAGTTGTATTTTTCTCCTTGTGTATCTTGGTAGCTTGTGTCTTTTAAGGAATGCATCCATTTCATCTAAATTGTCATATTTGTGGACACAGTAGTATCCTTTTAAGATCTGTGGGATTAGTAGTGATTACTCCTCTTTTATTTTTGATATTGAGGACTTGTTTCTTCTCTTTTTCTCTCTTTATTGTTTTTGGTTACCTTGGCTAGAGGTTTGTCAATTTTATTGATCTTTTCAAAGAACTAGTTTTGGTTTTGTTATTTTCTTGTTTTCAATTTTATTGATGTCTGCTCTAAATTTTATCATTTCTTTTCTTCTACTTGCTTTGGGTCTAAATTATTATTCTTTCTTCTAGTTTCCAAGGTGTAAGCTTAGGTTATTGATGTTAGATCTTTCTTCTTTTCTAATATTTGCATTTAATGCTATAAATTTCTCTCTAAGCACTGCTTTCACTGCATAATAATTTATATTTTTATTTCTAGTTATAAAAATATTTAAAATAAACATTTTAAAATTTCTTTTGTAATTTCTCTGCCTCTTGCATTATTTATGTGTCTGTTTACCTCTGTTATATTTCATGATTTTCTAGATATCTTTCTGTTACTGATTTCTGCTTTAATTCCATATGATTTGAGAACATCCTTTGTATATTTCTATTTCATACTTTGTCTATTATAATCTATTCTTTAAATTTGTTAAGGTGTGCTTTATGAACCAGCATGTGGTCTATCTTGGTGAGTATTATATGGGAATTTGAGAAGAATGCATATTCTTATGTTGTTGGATAAAGTATTCTATAAAATTCAGTTAGACAGTTGTAAAACAATGTGAATATACTTAATGCCACTGAACAGTACACTTAAAAATGGCTTAAAATAGTAAATTTTATGTTATGTTTGATAACTATTAAATCACCAAGTTCATTTTACGTCTCCATAAATGTATATTTTATTATGATTAAAAAATATTAAGTGAAACAAATTAAGGTGAAAATTAAATAAAAATAGAGCAAAAATACAAATACATCAAAATACAATAAAAGGTCAGTTAGAGCATGTTGATTGATAATGCTGTTAAGATCACGTATATCCTTACTGATTATGTCTGCTTAAGCTATCAGTTCCACAGTAATGGTGGATTTGTCTATTTGTCCTTGCAGTTTTATTGGTTTTGCCTCATGTATTTTCATGCTCTGTTGTTAGGTGCATACATGTGTAGGGTTGTGATGTCTTCTTGAAGAACTGACTTCTTTATTGTTATGTAATGCTTCTCCTTATCCATGATAATTTTTCTTGTTCTGAAGTCTGCTTTGTTGAAATTAATACAGCCACCTCAGCTTTCTTTTGGTTAGTATTAGCATGGTATATCTTCCGCCATCCATTTGCTTTTATAAGTCTTTATACTTAAAGTAAGTCTCTTGTAAACAACATATCTGGGTCTCAAATGTAGTCTTTTGATGGATGTTATCTTCAAACAAACACGAAAATCACAGATCTACTTTATGGGCTTGAAATTTTAAACATGTACTTCATTATCAAATCACATGGCCAGAAGTGCACTATGAAATATATTTTTATAAATCCTATAATTATGTTGTAACTTTCATAATCATATTTTACTGTAATTTTTACCTTACTAGTGTTAATTTGCTAAGTGCCAACATTAAAAATATACTACAGTTTTGTAACCTATTTTGGGATTTAAAAAAATTTCTTAACATGATAGGAACTTAAAAAAAGGAAGTGGCCAAGGATATCTCTTGACCACTGGGAGAAGTTATGGTGTAAGATGATGTCTCTGATGTCAAGAACCGGTGAGCTGGTTGGATTTTAAGTGGTAAGTGAGAAGAATCTTTTTTCATCTTTGCTGCATTAGGACTTGGCTTAACATGTTCCTATTCCCTGGGAAAAATGAGATCTCCATGCTTCGTTGTTTTAACATAGTTGTGTTTATTCCCTTGCCCTAACATCCTGGACTTATTTTCTAGCAACATTGTTAGTAAAACAATGAAGACTATAAATTTACCACCATTGGAAGAAGAAGAGATGCTTCGTATGCCAAAGAAATGGTAGCTACAGGCAGCCACATAGCCAGGCACTTGGTTTCTGCACTTCATGCTTCAATGGACTCAAGAGCAGATGCCCTGACTGGATGAGAATTTCTACTGTCTGGTTTACAGAGAAGGAAGTTAACTGGTAGCGGGGCACTATCAAATCATTCACCTAGATTTCTCTCTTCTTTTCTCCTTCTTACTTCCCTATTTTTATTTTTATAGAAGTGATGAGAAATATTATAACATAAATAAGTAGATATGGATGGAAGAAGTCTTGCTTTGTCATTAAATCTTTTGAAATCCTCTAGATTTTCTGAAAATATTTACAATGATCTATTATCAAAAAAATTTTTGGTAGGTTTATTTTATTTGGTTTTCAATCAATTTATTGAAAATAAATAAATGAAAATTTTCTGATTTGCAAAATCAAGTTTTAGTTCAGTCATTGAAGTCATTTGCTTTTTCAACCCCAATACCAACATTCTGAATTGTTCTTCTGTTTGCTGTCCTTGAGGTTCTTTTTTGTATCCTTTTCTTTTTCTTCTTTTTTTGTAAAATTGAGGTATAATTTACATGCAGTGGAATGCACAGAACCTACACCCACTGATTGATGAGTTTTGACAATTGCATACAGCTGTGTAACTCACAATCATGTCAGATTATGGAATATTTCCATCACCCCAAGAGTTTTTGTCTGCTTTGCCAGTCAATCCCCACATCTTCTATTAGGCAACCATTGCTCTGATTTTTATCACCATAGGTTAGTTTTGCCTCTTTTAATAATGGGAAGCAGACAGTAAATACTCTTTTGTGTCTGGACTGTTTTGTTCAGCTTAATGCTTTTGAGATTCAGCCATGTCGTAGTCTGTTGTTCAGCTGCTATGAAAACTCTTGTACATATCTTTGGTGGACATATGTACACATTTCTCTTCAATAATAAGATAGCAGTGGAACTGCTGGTCATAAAGTAGATGTATATGCAACTTTGAAAAATTCACTCAAACACTTCCAAAGTTGTCCAGTTGTAGACTCTCAACAGAAATGTGTGAAAGCTCCATTTACTCAAATTCCATGTTTGGTGTTGTTATTTTTAGTTTTAAGCATTCTAGTGGGCATGTAGACATATCTCATTATGGATTTCTTTTGCATTTACCGGACAACTAATGAATATTTTTTCATGTGTTTATTAGCCATTTGTGAATCTTCCTTTTGAAGTGCTTGTTTAAGTCTCTTGCTCGTTAAAAAAAAATAGGGTTGTCTCTTTATCACTGAGTTATAGGAGGTCTTTATACTGTATGCATTTAAGTCCTTTGTCATATATATATATATACACACACATACACAAACACACACACAGATATATTTTTTTTTTGTTCCAAACTATCGTTTGTCTTACAATTTTCTTGAAGGTGTGTTTTGAAGAGCACAATATTTTAATTTTGATGAATTTCAATTTATCAACTTTTCTTGTAATTAATATATTGTGTTTTCTGTCCAAGAATTCTTTGCCTATCTGAAGATTGAGAAAGCATTCTCCATGATTTCTTTCTGGGATCTTTATAATTTTAGTTTTTATGTTTAAATTAATAATCCATCTTAAATTACCTTTTGTGCACGGAGACATATGGGAGAGTTAAAGTTCTTTCTTCTCATATAGTTATACAGTTATTTCAGCACTGTTTGTTGAAAAAACACTCTTTTACCCATCAAATTGTGTTGATATCTTTATTGAAAACCAATTGGCTGTACAAGCATGTCAATTTCTGGACTCCTTTTTCTGTTCCATTGATGTATATATCTATCCCTACTTCAGTACTAGAATGTCTTAATACTGTAGATTTGTAGTAAGTCTTGAAATAAGTTAGTGTAAGTCCTCCAACTTTCTTCTTTTTCCGTATTGTTTTGGCTATTCTGAGTGCTTTGCTTTTCCACATAAAATTTTAAAATCAGATTATCAATTTCTATAATAACGAAGTCAGCTGGAAATCTGATTGGGATTGTGATTAATCTGTGGATCAACTTGGAGACAACTGACTTCTTAAAAGTATTGAATCTTCAAATCTATGAACACAGTTTGTGTCTCTATATATTTAAATCTTCTTTAACTTGTATTAGCAATTTTTGTAGTTTTCAGCTCACAAGTTTTGCACCTATTTTGTTAAATTTATTTCTAAGTATTTTGTTATTTGATGCTATTGTAAATGCTACTTCAAAGTATTTCATTTCCAATGGCTTATGGTTATTATATATTAACCTTATATCTTGGAACCTCAATAAATTCACCCATTAAGTCTAATAGTTTATGTATTCCTTAGAATTTTCTATGTATATGATCATATAGTGTGAGAGTAAACCTACCTTTACTGCTTCCTTTCCAATATCTGTGTTTTGATTACCTTTTATTTACTTTATTTCACTCACTAAGATCTTTTATCCAAAATCGAATAAAAATGGTAAAGGCAGACATCCTTTCTGTGTTCCTACACTTGGGGGTGGAGGTTCCAGTCTTTCACCATAAATTATGATGCTCACTATAGGTTTTTGGTAGATGGACTTTATTGGATAAAGAAAAGTCTTTTTCACTGCTTAATATGCAGAGGTTTTCTTTCTTCCTTTCTTTGTTTTAATCCTGAATGGGATTTGAATTTTTGCATCTCTTGAAATGGTCATATGCTTTTTTCTCTATTATTCTCTCTATGTGGTAGGTTATATTAACTGATTTCAAAATGTTGAACCAATCTTGCATTCCTGGAATAAACCCTGCTTGGTCATGATATAGTACTATTTTGATATATTGCTGCATTTTAATTGCTAATTCTGTTTTTTAAGTTTTGGTATCAAGGTATATTCGCCACATAAAATACTGGAAAGTGTCCTTTTTTTCTGTCATTTTTTGAAAAAAGTTCATATAATATGAATTAGTGTTATTTCTTCTTTAAATATGTGATGGGATTTGCCAATGAAGCCATTTTGTCTTGAGATTTTCTGATTGGAAGTTATTATTATTATTATTATTATGTTTTAATTACAAGTTCAATTCTTTAACAGATGTAGGGCTATTCAAATTTTACATTTCTATTATTTAATTTTAGTTAAATTGTGTGTTTCGAGGAGTTTGTCCATTTGAGCTAATTTGTCAAATTTATTGGTGTGCAGTTGTTTATAATCGTCATTATTTTTTGAAATGTCTGCAGAATCTGGAATGATATCTTCTCTTTCATGAGTGAAATTGGTAATTTAGATTTTCTCTTTTTTCTGTTGATAAGTCTAGATAGAGCCTTGTGTTTTACTAATCTTTTCAAGAGACATTTTCAGTTAGGTTGATTTTTTCTGTTGTTTGTGTATTTTTCATTTCATTGATTTCCACTTTGCTTCTATTTTCATTGTTTTGTTCCTTTTGCTTTAATTTCCTCTTCTTAAGGTGAAAGTTTAGATCACTGCTTTTAAACCTTTCTCTTGTCTTATCTAGGGATTTCCTCTAAGCATTGCTTGAGCTGCATCCCACAAAATTTTGATATGTTTTGTTTCCGTTATCATTCAGTTCACAATATTTTCTAATTTCCTTTGTGATTTCTTTTTTGATCCATGAGTTATTTAGAACTCTGTTGCTTAACTTCCAAATATTTAGGGATTTTCCTATCATTTTGTTATTGACTTATTGTGTCAAAGATCATACTTCTGTTTTATTATTGTTAGAGAATATTCTTTGTATGAATTCAGTTCTTTGAAATGGATTGAAACCTTTTTATGGCCCAGCATCTGATCTATCTTCAAGAATGTTCCATGTACACTTGGCGAGTATGTGAATTCCACAGTTGTTGGGTGTAGTGTTCTATAAATGTCAATAAGGTTAAGTTGGCTGATAGTGCTGTTCAAATCCACATGCTTATTAATTTCTTCTATATTTGTTCTATCAATTACTGGGGAAGATGTGTTAAAAGCTCAAATTTTAATTGCAGATTTGTCTCTTTCTCCCTTTACTCTGTTAGTTTTTGCATCAAGCATTTTGAAGCTTTGTATTAGATGAATATACACTTAGCATTGCTAAGTCTACTTATTACGGCGTTTATTGCATCATTATGAAATGCCTACCATTATTTCTGGTAATACTCCTTATCATGAATTCGACTTCTTATGATATTAATGTACCACTCCAACCTTCTTACGATTACTGTTTGCATGGTATAACTTCTCCAATCTTTTATTTTTTAACCTGTGCCTATACTTAAAGTTTATTTTTTGGAAGTAACATATGTGCAGTTTTACTTGTCTAGTTTGACAATCTTTACCTTTTAACTGTAGTCTCCAGTCCACTCACAATTGCAGAAATTCTCAATACGGTTGCACGTAAGTCTTCCACTCTCCTGTTTGCTTTGTATTTGCCTCGTTTGTTCTTTGTTCCTCTTTTCATTCTTCCCTTCCTTCTTTTTTGATTAATCAAGTATTTACAAAAATCATTCCATCTTAATTCATCCATTGTTTTTTGGCTATTTTCGTGATTGCCATAGGGATTACAATATGCGTCCTTATATTATCGTAGTCTTCCTTGAATTAATATTATACTTCTTTACGTATAATGTAAAACACTTAATATAACATATTTTTAGCTACATCTTCCATCCTGAGGATTGTTGTTGTCTTTTATTTTACCTCCTCATTTTTATAAACCCCACAGTACGTTGTAATTATTTCTGTGTTGAATAGTAAATTATCTTTAAAAAAAGAAATGAGGAAAATACTTTCTATTTACGTGCATATATATACTTTCTGGCACTCTACATTCTTTCATTTAGATCTGTGTTTCTATCTGATATCTTTCCCTTCAGCCAAAGAGCTTTTGCTTACATTCTTTCTGCTGGGGAAAAATTCTCTTGGCTTTTGTTTTATCATTATTTTTTCCATTGTTTTTGAAGGATATTTTCATTGAATATAGATTTCTAGGTTAATGGTCTCTCCCCATCCCCAGCACCTTAGAGATATCTCATCACTGTCTTCTGGTTTGTACTGCTTCTGATGAGATGTCTGCTCTCATCCTTGTCATTGTCCCTCTTTAGCAAACATGTCTTTATTTTCTGGTTGCTTTTAAGATTTTCTCTTCATCTTTAGTTTCCAACAACTTGAATATGATATGGTTAGGATTTGTTAAGCTTCTTGGGTCTGTCAGTTGGTATTTTTCATCGAATCTGGAAAAACTTTAGTCATTTCTTCAAAATTATTTTTGCCCCCATGTTTTTCTCCTCTCATTCTGGATCTCCTATCATACATATATTAGACCACTTGACATTGTTTCATCAACACTGGGAGTCTTACTTTTTTCTTTTTGATTTTCCAAAATTCATCTCTGTTCTTGAGGCTTTTTTTAGTTGCTCTTGACCTGTCTTCGAGTTCATTGATATTTTTGGTTTCAGCATATAATCTTTTGTTAAGTTTACACAATAAAATTTTCATTTCAGATATTGTATTTTGAAGTTCTGAAATTTTCCTTAAATTATTTTATAGTTTCTTTTTCTCTGCTGAACATCCCCATCAGTTTGACCATTATGTTCATCTTTTCCTTCAATGAACATGTTTATAATAACTCTTTCAAAGTCTTTGTATGGTAATTTCAACATCTGGGTCATCTCTGAGTCTGTTTTTATTGACTACTTTCTTTTTTTGATTATGGCTCACATATACGTCTTTGCATGTCTGGTAATTTTTATTGTATCCTGAACATTGTGGATGCTACATTGTTGAGACCCTTGATTTTTTTGTTCTCTTCTGAAGAATAATGCCTTTCCATCTGACAGGCAGTTAATTTACTGGCACATCAGTGTGATCTTGTCAAGCTTTATTTTAACTTTTGTTAGGATAGGTCTAGTGTAGTTCTTAATCTAAGATTATGGTAGCCTTTCTCCTGAAGCATTGCTTTTCCCAGATCTCAACTGAACATTCAGGGTGATTTGCAAGATTTTTCCACCCTGGCTGGTCAGAGCTCCCACATTTCCCAGCACTGTCCAACCCAGGATCACAATCCAGCTCCAGCCACCGCTTCCTTCCAGTAGCTGTTTTCTGCCAGAATACATAGAGCCTTGCTTGAAATTCTGCAGTTTAGTATTCAGCCAAAGACTCAAGATGATTCCTACAGATATCTGGGGCTCCTTCTCTTGTCAGCTCCCTCCTCTTTGGTACTCTGCCCCACAAATCACAGCTACCTCCAAAGTGCCTCCAAATTGAAAGCTATAGAGAATGTGAACTTACCTCATACATTTCAACTCTTCCAAGCTGTCTGGTGTCTAAAGTTCAAAAACAATTGCTCTGCATTGTTTCCCCCTGAGGATAAGTCTAATGCCTATATTTCTGTCACATCTGGAACTGAAAGTCAGTCTTTCTTTTTACTTTAAAAACACTTTTCAACCTATGAATTTATCTTTATAAACTGTCCATTTAATTTTGATACTCTAATTGTACTTGTATTTTTGTGAAGATCTTCATGGTTTCCCTTCTGCTTATAACAGAGGGACAGAGATGGTTGTACATAGTAATAGAAGGGCTCATTAATACACACATACCAAAAGAGCTTACTGCTTCCTCCATATTGGTAATGCTTTTCTTTCATTGTGCCAGAAGAACTGCCAGAACTTGCATTTCTATTAGAACTCCAAGTGAGAGTTGAAAGTGCTGGCCAAGAATAGTGATTTGGCAAACATTAGCATATCTTGGGGGATTTGTCATCCTTCTTTTCCTTTATTACTTCCTGTTGACCATATTATCGTGTAGACCATAGAGTGGGCTCTTTTCTAGCCACCATCTCCTGTCTTAACACCCTCACCCAATCACTGAGGCTTGAAATACTCTGCACTGGCTACAAAAGCATTACAGTTGGAGATAGGACTTAAAATACTGGAAAAGGTAACACATTGAATTGGAGTCTCATTGAGGTATAAATAATTCCAGATATTTTTATGAGAGTAAATTGGTACAGAGAAGGATGGAGACGAGCTGAGGGTATTGCAGGGAGGTGACAAAATAGAAAAGGCAAGGAGGACAGGAAGACATGCTGTGATTAGCAAAAATAAGCTTTGAGGATGTCACAGATTGGCTACCTAGACTTTATTGTCTGAGTGGTAAAGGAAGAAGTAGAAATATTTGACAATTTTTTATATTGCCCACCTATTCCGGGTGAATAATCTCAAAGGGACAACAGAGCAAGCTTTGAGAGAGAAAGTGTCTTCTCTACTTCCAGTGGTCTCGTTTGGCTAACATAGGTTATAAAAAGAAAATGTTACCAGAGAAACTGATGCTCTGACTTACTGCATCAGATGGTGACAGTTCTGGGCCTCCCAAGATTCACCCCTCTGTCAACTTTCCTTCCTGGAGTCTCTTTAACAATCTATAAATGACCTCGAGCAAGTCAGGCAGCAATGACTTTTAGAGTTAAACAATGTGTAGACTGATTTTACCTGTAAAGATAATTTATTTATAATACATCTTTATATTTATTGAGTTGTTTTCTCCTTGGCAATGCCTTTTTAGCCTCTAGTCCTTTCCTCTTTGAACTAGACCTCAAAGCATCTTACCTTGGATACAGGTTATTACAAGCAGAAAGAGAAAACGAAACAGTAAATTTCTTGGCTTGCGAGGTTCAAAACCTTGTTTTAATTTTTCAAAACCTGGGTTTATGAGCTAAGCCCTTAGGGACTCTTGGAAGAATTTGTTTTTCCAGTAAAATTAATTACCCTCTATATCCCAAACCGTCCAAGAAAAGATAAAGATTATCAAGGATGGAGATGGAGAAGAATGTCAGAGAAGGGCTAATGAGAGTTAGATGTTCATAGGATTCCCCTCAAAGGGGCCCCATGCCCTGCCCCCACCCCGGCTGAGTCCTGGTGAGATTGAGGAGGGCTCCGAGAGCAGAGGTGACCTATGCCGTCTTTCCTGTGATAGGATAGTTTCTAGTTCCTCAAAATGGCAAATGTCAAAGTATAATTTTCACAGAGGTGAAATAGAAATATATATTGAGTATATGACAAAATTAATTCAACTCATTAATGAGTGAACCAGCTGGATAGGAAAGCTAGTTCAAAGGAACATATAAGAAAGTGATCTATAACTGAATAACGTATTCTTATAGAGCAACACAACCATATATTTTGGGATTATCTGTTCTATTGGATAGAAATAATTTGCAAGTTTACTGGATAAAGACAATGTGTAATTTACCAATTTTCTGTTAGAAGTGGCTGGGCCTTAATTAACAGTAAGTAGTGAGTCAAAGTTGCTCTCCTCTAGACTATGAATTCTTAGTAGAGGGGTGATATTGTACCTGGGAAGATGAAAATTGGTGCTTAATAAGTGAAAAAAAATCTTAGTTATTAGAGTGATCTGTGGCCTTCCAAAGCTCAACCCTACCAGAAAAATCATATTCCTGACTATTTACTTTCTCTCATTAGGGGTAAATTAAATCAATTAATCAACCAATTGGTGATCAATTAATCAATTAGCTTAAACTAGTTAATTAAAATTAAATTGAAGTGTAATATAATCTTCTTCTTGTGGGGTGGGGGAATCACAAAAACAGTTCAGATCGCTGCCCTGGAGCATCAGATGACCTGTGAGAGGGCTTGCTCAATGCTGCTCCACAATTAGTTTGGAAGAACACCAACCATGTTTTTGTCTTATTTTTAAGTTGAGGATAATTTTTCTTAAACTAAGAGAGCCCTAGAGTAGAAATGGCTGTCTGGAGCATCTGGACAGAGACGGCTGGAGGCATCTAGCTTCAGAGTCCCTGGAAAGGTGTGGGAACTGAACTATATCTGCTGTAGGATCCAAAGACCACAGGATTCAGCTGAGTGATAGTCAGAACCGGGGTGGACCAGAAACACAAAGTCAGAGATGCAGTCGGAGCAATTACCTTCAGCCCAACAGATGCCAGAGCAGACAGATCATGTTGGGTACCAGGCAGCACAATGCCCCAGCAGTCTCACATCCTTTTGGACTGCACCTGCACCTGCACCCATAGTGGTAGGGCCAGAACTGGCTCTGAATTGAACCGATTACATTTCCACTTGCCAGCACAATGGGGACTCAAAATAGAAATTAAGCTCAGGTAAAGGAAGATTTCACATTTCTTGTTCTTCTGCATTTGTGGCACTAGATTTTGCTTACTCTACGTGAGGAAAAGAAGGAGAGGAAGACTCAGTAACACGGTGAGGACAGAGTGCGGGATCCCCTAAACTTTCTGAGAACCTGAAACAGCCCCTGATCAGAACCCCAGAAGAGCATGCCCCGGGTCTAGGTGAGCCTTTTCTGTAGAAATGCTTACATGTGCTGTGATACGGATGCGTAGAGATTGTTAATTTCTTCAATCAAAAGCCAAAGACTCCAGTATTGAATTAGCAGAGATGGTGGTCTTTTTCCAGAAAGTTCTGCTGGCTGACTCTTCCCTTTTGCCCACCCTGCTATCCTTCTCAATCGTAAAATCCTGTTGGAACTTAGTGCTTAGCATTTTCCTTCCTGAAAATGAGCCCTGAGCACCGTGAAGTAAAGCTCCCATGAATAATTCTGGCGAAATCTTACTGCCAAATAAGATATTCAGTTCTGTGGGCTAAGTTAACCAGCGCTGCACAGACGAAGATGGTGTCCCAGGGCCTGTTCAGCCAGGGCTGCCCCGAGTTTCTTGCCCCCAGGAGGTTCCACTGCAGCCTTTGTAGTGTCAAAGTATAATTTTAGAAGGTTGACAACCTAACTCTCAGAGAAATATACAATGAGCTTGTGTGAAAGATTTCTTCAACTAATTAATGAGGAAGCCAGTAAAATGGGAAAGCTGGTTCAAGGAGGATTTGAGGATCTGTGTCAATACCCTACAGGGAAAATAAAGCCAAAATCTTAGGAGTTATTTTATGCACCAGACAGAAATCATTAATGTTTCTCCATGGTAGAAATCTATAAGTTGTGAAACTTCACAGACTGTAATTACTAGACACAAACTCAAGCACAGGTATGTTCTCCTAGGTAATTGCATAATCTTTCGGCAGGCCTATTAATCCATGACCCAGTACGACATTGAAAGGACAAGATTCCTCCGTTTTGCCTTACCTCCAAGTTTTGGATAATACATCTTAACAGCATCTTTGAAATATTAGTGACAGTGTCCAAAAGTTATCTCTGAGCTATCAACCCTGCTGAATCAGTGCTTCTGGACACGAATGTATAAACCACAATTGACGAACATGTACAGCTTGTCACGGGAGAGCTCTAGCTTGGAGAGGAGGGGGGTCAGCTGGGGCGTGCAATGAGTTAATGGCATTTTGTGTCATTGAGCTTCACGTAATTATTACTTTGGGCTCCAAAACAGATTTTGGCTCAGCTTGGGTTAAAAACAAAAACAGGGCAAAAAAACTCAGGTTGCTTGAATTCTGGTTCTGCCACTGACTAAATGCATGACTTGGGCAAGTCAGGTAAGATTGTTGTACATGGCAGCTTGTCTCCAAAGATGGCCCCCAGGGAACTCTGCCTCTACTTTAACGCCCTTCCTTGTGCAGCGTCCTCCAGGCGTGACGCAGACTGGTCCTGCGTCTCCCTTTAACCAAGAGAGTGTGGGAGAAGTGATGCTGCCTAAGCCTTAGGAAGGCCTGGCAGCTTCTGTCTGTGGTCTTGGAAGCCAGTCTGTATGTAACTCGTCTGATTGTCTTACAGGAGGGAGAGGTGACATGAAAGGGCCCTGGAGGATGAGGGGCCATGAGGAAAGTGAGGCCTCAGGGAGGACCTCTGAGATACCGGACGTGTGAGGGATGACTCCGTCTTGGATATTCCAGCCCCACAGACCTTCAGAGGACGCCAGGCCCATCTGTTATATGATGGCAACCAGGTGAAAGATCCCAAGTGAGTGTAGCAGAAATGCCCAGCTGAGTCGTTCAACCCATAGAATTGTGAGCGATATTAAATTGTTGTAATCCATTCAGTATTCAGTGGTTTTGTTACTTGCTCATAGATAACCAAGACACCGTTCCCAGCAGGGACTACTAAGACTCCCTTCCAGATCGACTGTTCTTTGATTCTTTCTCTGAGGGACAAGGGTGTACAGTGCTGGCCCCTGTGAGAACAGGCACTCAATATTCATTGGAGTATAGGTGGTATTTTGTTAAATTTGAAAGAAGGGGTAACACTAGTCTGTGGAAGTAACTCTTGAAAAACAAAACGAAGAATTTTAGTAAGTTTCTCTTTACCCAAAAGGAAAATTGCAGCCCCGGTTAAAGGAACCCAAGTCTGCTGAATTCCATATTCTATTTTCCTCACATTTCTTAGTGGGAATTTTTCGTCTCACTCAGGGCTTTGTTCGAACACCCCCTCCTCACAGAGATCGTCTCTCAGCCCCCTCTCTGAAGTAGCACCCCCACCACTTTACATCCGCTTGGGGGTTTTATTTTGCTCCATAGCTGTTCTCTCCTCGATATTACATGACCTTATGGGTTGTTTCTCTCTCCCTAGAGTGCTAGCTTCTTGGTCTCTCCTGCTCACGTTATACCTCCAGCCTCTAGAACGTTGCTTGGGACATATTTGCCAGTCAAGGGAGGTTTGTTGAATTGACTAGAGTGAATTATTACTATTTCCCAGCTTGGAAAAGAAAGACTAGAAACACGAAGGACTCAGGGTCTCAAAAGGAAACTCCGGCAATGTCCTGAAGGAAGGAGCCTCGTGCCTATATGTGGCTGCGCTAACTGAGGCACTGGGAGGGGAAAGTCTTTTTTTTCTGTCCAGAGCAAGTACAACAGAGAACAAATGCCAGGATGCTACAGAAATGCAGAGGAATTTACGGATAAACTCTATAATGGTGAAAACACGGGAGCTAAAGGCCTTAAAAACAAGCAAAGAAAACGCCGTTTTAAAAAAAGCTAAGGATGTCATTGCCAAGCAGAAACAGACTGTGTGAGAGGCCCCCGGGGGTGGAGTCAAGCCTAACGAGAAGAGAGAGGTTTAGGGGAAAATTGAGTTTAATGGCAATGATGAAAATCGGTGGCATCTTCTTTTAAAACAAGCCAGGGATGCACCACGTCTGGAGTTACTGAGAAGCTGTGCAGTCACTGGAGAAGATGCCGTAGGGAGGAATCCTGAGCCACGCCTGGTGAGAGGGAGAGATGCCCGGATGTCCAAATCCGTCTCCGCCTTCTCTATGTGGATGGTTTACTGCTGCAGAGCTGGGAGCCGGGAGCAAACCTGAAAATGGAAGGATTTCTTGAGGATGAGATTTACTATGGCAACAAAATATTTGTCTTCTAAGGAAACCTGGTTGAAAAACAAGATTTACAAGATTTTAAACAGAAACATATTTTTTTAAAAAAAATACAGTGGTCTCACGATTTTTGAAAAATATTTGAGACTGCCTTAAAGTAAGCCATCCCCTCCATAAATCTTGTCTGTAATTTTTGAATTCAGAAGAACTAACCCTTGAAAATGTGTAATTCTGTGTAAATTAAAACTAAGCTCTTTCTCCTTTGAATTATTTAAAATAGTGAATTTTAGTATTTACACTGTAAATTCTGGAGGTTTTCAAGTTCCCCAATATGATATCAATAAAGAAACATCAGTATCAAATGCAGCCTTAGATGTGGTTCTTGGTTTTTCTTAAAAAATCCTAAAACAGCCAGCCTCAAGCTGTTTCTTTCTGTCCAGGGTTGTTCCGTGTTAGTGACTCAGTTTAGGTTTTACGAGCATCTGCAGATCCCGTGGTGCCCATGATGTGTCTCTCTTTAGAGTCTTTTCTTGAGATCCAGAGAGAGGCAGGAGAGGACGTCACCAGGTCCTAAAATAGGAACCTCTTTGTATCACAGGGATGAGAACGGAAGGCCATGGAACTGTCCCAAAGCTGCGCAGCTGCTGTGAAGGAGACGCAAACACAAACTCCATTCTGAGCCGAATCTCCGTCTCAGCCGTCAGCACTTTTAATCTGAAACGGGCTTCAGCAAGCAGTCAATCTCCATCTGATAGCCAATTATAAGGACAGAAATAATTTCAGATTTTGGAAGGAATTCTTTAAAATGGTCTAGCGTTATCGATAAGGACACTAAGGCTCATAGAAGGGAAGCAACTTGTCTGATGACCCAGAATGAATTCATGGTCAAATTTGGACAAGGGTGTGACTATGTTCAAGAGACACTTAAGAAAATATTTTGGTGCAGGGAAATCATGGACAGTCTTTATATGTCATGGCCTTATATGTTTCTGTATGTTTGCCTAACTGCAAAAGAAACAAAGAGAACTTTAGGGGCTTTCAAACTATTAGGATTTTTTGACTCTGAGTCCAGATAATAGATACAAAAGAAATGGAAATTAGTACATGGATGTCTCTTTTATAGTTAATTTTATTAATATGATACACATAATTTATAACAATAAAAAACTGTTCTCTGCACCATGACACTTTTCTTCCTAAAAGAACCACTTTTCTTCTATTTCTTCTGTTATTTATACCCATATTTCCATATACTATACTGTTTTAACTAAATAGCACTATCGGCTAGTTCTCATTAACTTTGGACATTATTTATTAACTTTCTATTATAGCAACTGAAGATTTAGCTCATTCCAAATGTTACTCACGGTAGAACCTGAGACTGAATTTCTCAGCCCCTGAGTGGGGACTTGGGATCAGATTTATTGATTTTGAAAAATCAATGACATTTCTTGCAACCAAGTCTTGCGAGGCAGGCTCATATCTGTGCCACTACTATGTGAACAGATTGGAGTCCTTTAAGATGCAAAGTCATTTATGACCCATATCTTTTGGCATCCGTATTGTTACCCTTGTTTTCCAGTGTTCTCTAATGAGGCTCAATGAGCCCAAGTCCCACGTTATACAACGTGTAATTGGCAAAGCCAGGATTTAAACTCAGATTTCTTTGATTCCAGAGACCAATCTCTTCCTAGCGTTTCACACTGCCCCTAAAAGAAAGCTTCTTTCAAACAGGACTTTCTGTGTACTCTGCACTTCACAAGGTGCTGTGGCCGCAGCCATCTTCTTCTTGCACAGAGAACCCTGGAAAAGAGAACTGCTTGGGTCTTTAGAAGAAATACAGTGTCATCACAACATCTCGTTGCACGAAGAGGTATGAGTGGAATTGATGGGGGCCCCTGGCATCTGGTGATGAGAGGAAGGGGCTAGGCTCCCAAGCTAACTTTGTGATAGAAGAGGACAAAGCTGAGCCCAGCAGGCAGCTTGTTGTGGGCAGGCTGATTCTCTCACAAGGATCCTTTGATTCCAGTGGCTGGGGAGAACCTGGCGTTTCTCCAATATAGGAGAGAAAAAGTCTTTTCATGTTGTCTTGTACCATGAGTACCAAGCACGAGAAAGGACGATGAGGTACTACGACGTTGCTAAATATAACTGAAAGAATGAGAGTGGCTTCTACTCTTCCCTTCTCCCTTAGACTGGGAAGGAAGTTGGCCCTTGTCTGAGAACATGATTGCATTCTTAAAAAGAGTAATTTCTCTTTTGGCAGCATCTTTGGTCAGCTAAGGAAATGACCATTGTGAGTTCTCTCTCATGGTGATGGGCTGTTTCCAGCACCAGCAGGTCTAAAAGTGTGTGTGTGTGTGTGTGTGTGTGTGCGCGCACACGTATGGTGGGGAAGGGATCAAGGCAACCTCAAATCCTTGGCATAGTAAAGTGAAGAGGAAAGCCCGCTGTGACAGAGGTGGCACTGCAAATCATAGCACGGTAGAACAATGTTCATCTTCTTTCTGCTGGATTTAAACTTGACTCTGTCTTGAGAATTAATATTTGTTTTTGGAAAAAGTGTGTGTATGTATATATATGTGTGTGTGTGTGCTTGGTCTGTTTTATTGACTGACTTACTCCTTGGGCAATGAGAGGAACAGAGAAACAAAGCTGCAGCTTACCCTGGTGAAGAGACCTCAAAGGGAATGGGGCCTGGGGTACCTCTGCCACCCAAAGACTGAATGGAGACTTGATCTCTGTCCTGCTGGAACCCTCCGAATGTATGCTAACATAAATATTGGAGCACTGAGGAAGTGCAGAACTGGAAAGACTGAGCACTATGGGTAGAGCATGAGGTTTTCTAGAAAGTTGGTGGAAATTCACATGAGAGTGGAAACTAGAAGAAGGCACTTTTGCAAAAAGGTACAGAACAGCTAAGTTAGGAACTGAGAGTATCCATGAAGGCTCTTTGTGAAGTTCTTACTTTCTTGATGCTCTTTTCTTTTGGACCAATAGAAAAGACTTCACTAGGATACAGAAAGATACAGATCTTTGTCCCTCCTGTTCTGTAATCCCTTGTTAGTTCAGTTCTTCAGTAAAGCCTTGTGCGTGATGTGGTGGGGAAAAGAGGGCCAGAACAGTGAAGACAGGTACATCTTGCCCTTCATCCAGTCCTTTGGCGGAGTCTGTGCAGAGACAAGAGGTGTCCTGGGAACTGACCAGCCACGTGGTTGGAGGTAGCGTGATAAGAGATGGTAAGGACTGATTGCCGAGTGAAGAACTCAGGAAAGTCACATGAATCTCCTTCCTGTCCTTTCTTACATTGTGTGAAAAGAAGGTGAATGCTGAAAGTGGGAAGCTGACATAGGTTACAATACCTTATTTGAGGGGCAGCTTAATTCTACAACGAAGACTATCTGGGCTGTGAAAATCAGGACTCATTTATCTTGAAAAAGTCAATGACTGCCTCATTTTTACATTTTACGCGTTTGTACCATTAGGATATTGAAGGAACAACTAATGTGAAGATGCTATCTGTAATACAAAACAGCAAATTAAAACACGTGCTTTTGAGAACTCTGGGAAAACTGTGGTGGTGGTAACAGCACAGTTTCTCAAACTTTTCAATTGCTCACAAAAAGAGGAAGGGCAATGAGAGAGCAAAACCAAAAGCCCACGGGCAACGTTGGCAAAATTAGGCAACAAAGTATCCCCAGGAATCTCAAAATATAGGTGGCTGTGGACAAGCCACCAACGACCACAAAGCGGTGTGCTATGGGCTTCCATGTGAGAGAAAGTGAGGGAACCAAAGGGGCCATTGGTGTGAGTGTCAATCCGAGAACAGGAGAAGCCCCCTCTGGCCAGCAGGTGTTGGCCAGGAAGTAAAGTGAATGCACTGGAGTGCGGCTCCCTGGAGCTCTCAGGCCTGAGCAAGTGTGGCTTCCTGCCAGGACCCAGCCCACACCAAGGATGGGCCACTGGGTGGGAGTGAGGTTAGCAGAAGGTGTATAAGAGAGATGGAGAAAAGAGAGGGTGGGACACAGGCAGGGGAGGGGACCGGGTGAGGACATCTCAGAAAGCAAGGTACCTTGTGTCTAAACACAACATGGGAACCACAAAAGATGGAGCTCTGTGAAGTTGGACAAGCTGCTAGTACCAAGTCTTCTTCTCAAAGTTTAGGAAAACGAAATCCACATGAAAACGAGCAGTGGAATAATAACTAGGGAAAATTCCGTGCACAGTTACTAGAGGATTGGGGACAGAATAACGTCCTTATGGGTAATGAGAATGTGCCAGAAGACATACAGCATCATGTTGTTTAAGCTCTTTATATCAAAGATGAAGAAAGTGAGAACAGAAGTCTGGTAAATGGCCACATTTTCAGAAAATTTAATATGACAGAGCTATGATGTCTTGGCCATAAACATTTAGACCTTATGAATTTTAAATCTGATCCTTTTGAACATCATAGATGGCTTTGAACCCTTAAAAAATTGTTGCTTGTTATCCCCGTGACATGTCACATGTCAAGCTCTGACTGGAGGGGAAACTGTCCTTTGAGCTGCTGCCTGGCACCAACAATTGGTCAAGAAAATTTAAATACAGTTCGTGATTTTTTGGCTCACTTTATTTGTTGAAGCTGAAAAAAAGAAAAAAAGTGTATTTTAAAGCAAGGAATCTTTTATGAAGGGAACACATAATCTTAGAGAGACAATTTAATGTCTATGTGTTAGCTATGCATATTGATATTTAATCCTGATCCCCTTAAAAGTAGATAGATTTGAGAAGTTAAATGGGGCTGAAGGAAAATAGGTCAAGGAAAATTGAAGATGATGCCTTCTGAGAATTTTGTGTGAGCTTGAACATGTGTGTGTGTGAACGTTGCATGTATGTATGTGTGTGAGAGAGAGAAACTGAGAGAGAGCAAGAGGAGAGAAAAGAGAAGAGAGAAGAGAGGGGAGAGAAGCGAAGAGAGAAGAGAGGGAGAAGGCAAAAAAGAAGAAAGGAAGTTAATAATGAGCCGTGGCTCGCTCCCAAAAAGCTGAAATTAGGCAAGCGAGCTCTTTTGTGGATTTGTTAATGTTGAAAAGAATGTGTGCTTCCTTTTGGTCTCAGCTTGGTCTTCAGATTGCCTCCTTATAGAGCTGACTTGGTAAGACAGCAAGTCTCCCCCTCCTGTCAACACAGCCCCATGATCTCCATTATGGTCATTATCCTCAGAGGATGGGAGAGGAGGATACCTGAGCAGAGTTTCCAAAGGCCCAGAGTATCTTCATTTCCAGCTGGACCCTTAGTGGGGACAGATTGGTGGCCCAGTATGAATAGCTACGAGGGGGTCATTTCAGGGCTGAGGATGCTTCCACTTGGCTCTCTGCTACACTCCAGAGGATTATTTCCCTTAAGAATTCAAGTTTTTTCATTTCTGTTTTCCCTGTTATTGATGTTCTGCCCACTCCTCCTCTCTCCTTTGTCCCTCTTTGATGTTTTTATAGTCTCTGTGAGAGAAAAACTAATTCCGGACTCTTCCTGTCTCTCATGTTATTCCCGACCATCGTCTGTGTTTTCCCAAAGGCTGACTCACATCTGTTTAGTTACAAGGAGGAAAACATTCCTCAGGGCACAACTGAAAGAATTTGATGGGTTTAGAATGGGGTAGAAACACAGATTAATGTTTAGAGATGTTAACCCCCTACCCTGACGTTATACAGACAGTTTCTTTGCTCCATCACTTTTTACAAGTGGGTGCCATATAAATTCTTGATAGATATCTAAAAGAAGATGATGGCATCAACTTGATAGAACTGAAACTGGATCTAGAAAAATGAAGCCAAAAGATATATGACAAGGAGGCATGTCTTGGAAAAGCCCCCATACGTGTATAACAAGTCTGCTATGTTTGCACAAGAGATCCAAATTTATGATGTTGACAGAACCCACATCTTGACTTCTGAGGCTAACCTGTTTGGGTTACTATAGAGTTTGCAAATCTAAGTCATTCTAAGTTGGTACCCTCTGGCTGTTGGCCAACATAAGGTCTAAAGGCCAGACCTCCCGGTGACAGAGGATGGGAAACTGTTAATGCTTTGGAAGTGTTTCAAATCTTTCAGGCCAGTAGGGGACTATCTGGTATTCTAAGAAAGACAATTCACTAAAACAAATTGTAACAGCATGAAATAGCTAATGAAGCTCTCCAAGTCAGTTTATTTCTCATTCCCCAGCAGGCTGAGGGTACCCAGTTGGCATTCATCTTATCCCACCAATTCTCACGCTGCCCTTTGAGTGTTACTCTGTTTTAATGCTTGGACCATTCTGCCTTGTATCAGAGTTGTTTGGTACTAAAGTAAAACAAGACTGTATCATAAGGGTATCATATGAAGCAGGCTGAGTTGGAGGAGCAGGCGGGCCCAAGACCCATGGAGGAGCCAGGGGACAAGAAAAGGCTCTCTGGTCTGGGTGAGAAAAACAATAGAGAGAAGGGAGTTTATAAGGCAACCAACACTTGAAGTACTTCAGCTCCTCTCTTTTTAGTAATAGACAAGCAATAGCTAACCCTTGACATTGGGATTTCAGGAAGAGGGGCTGGCCGTGAAGAAGCTGCAGCCATAGCAAACAGCGATGGGACAGAGGAGAGAGGATCGTTTAGCTTGGGTTGAATTAAGAAAGAATTCCTAGGAGTTTCAAGATTGATGGCACACAGTGGAGTCCCCAAAAGGCTGGGAATCTAACTGAGAACATATCTCAGGATTTACCATGTTCCTTCTAGAAAACCATGAAGAGGCTTCCCTAGTGTACACATTTACTCCTGACACTTTGGGGAAGACCCCTCCAAAATGTTTATTGACTGATAGATGGTAGGTTCCCAATCTTGTTGCAATTTACATTTTGCGTCGAAACTTTCCGTGTTGTCGCAGAATCATTTGAGCACTGCAGGATGATCAGCAGCATCCCTGGCCTCTGCTCACTGGATGCCAGTAGCACCCTCCATGGAGCTGGGCAACTGCTGCTGTCTCCTCCCTTTAGATGTCCAAATGAGGGTGAGGACCCTGGGACACTAAATGTGGAAACCACAGTGCTCTGGGCAGGAGTGGAGAGGCTGCCCTTCTTTTTTCATACTTTATCATCAAGGGGATAAAGCATATTGTGATACCATGTACTGTTTAGAAATGTTCAAGGAACACCAAGTCCAGTAACTTCATCTTCCCTCCTTGATCTGGAATAAAATGAACCAGTTGGGGCTGCCCCACAGGACCACACTCAGTGACAGATGCTGTCTTATCCTCCCCTTCCCCTCTGAGGACCTTGCACTGGACCATACTCCTTTTGTTTCTACCCCCTTCTCCATCTCAAGAAACCGGACCTTGGTGTTCCCAGGTCTCAAGGGTTTAGAGGGCAGGAAGAGAAGTTTCCTGAGAAAAACCTTCTTCCTGGTTTTTATTCTCAAAAGTCTCAAGTCGTGGAAGAGACTATGTTGGGTCCTCTTAAGAGAAGGGAGAAATATTTCCCAAGTCAGAAGGGCACTAGAGATCTGTGGTTTCCAGGGGCGTTCTTTTCCCTGGTGGTGCCCCCAGCCAGTTCAGACAGTCTCAGAAAGGAGGTGGTACTGGGTGTCTCTAAGGACTTTTAGATTCTACACACCAGCACTCCTGCCTTGGCAGTGATTTTAACGCCCATGCTTGACCCAGGAATGTAGAGCCACCTGCCTCCACACCTATGACCATGTGACTCTCAGGGGCAGACTGCATACTCCAAAGATGGTCACAATGATACCTCCCATCTCGAGTGCCCTTCTACAATGCAGCCTTGCCTATTTCCTATCAAATGGTGGCATCTATTTCCTCCCCCCTTGCATCCTGCCTGGCCACATGACTCTCCCAAAACCAATAGATGCCCGAGGCAGAAGTGATGCTGGCTGACATCCAGAGTTAGGGCAGAATAGGCGGTGCAGCTTCCACCTGGTTCTCTCAGGACATTCGTTTGGTGGGAACTACGTGCAGAAAGTCCACTTACCCTGAGATTTCCACACTAGGGAAGACACATGTAGATGTTCTGGTCAACAGCCCCTGCGCAGCTCCCAGCCCGCGGCCCGCCACAGCTGCCGGCCATGCACTGTGGAATCCTGGATGTCCAGCCCAGTGGAGTCTTCAGATCCCCAAAGCCAGAGTCAACATCTGACTTCAGCCACGTGAGAGAATGAAGCACGAATGTCCCATCGCAGCCCTTCCCAAATTCCTGAACCACAAAATCCTGAGCAAAAGAAAGTAGTTGTATTAAGCCACAGAGTTCTGGGGTAATTTGTTGCACAGCAGTAATAACTGGAATAACCACCCTGAATTTCCAGCTCTCTTCAACAATCCTAGGGCTTTCACATGGCCCAGGCTGGAGGGCAGGAACCTCATTATAATTCGGTGGGGTTTCCTTCCAGCCTTGTAGGATAGAGGTCCTGAGTCAGATTGACAAGATTTTACTTTTGATCTAATGATTCGACTTTTCCCGTGTACTTGAGCTTGGGAAGGAGGAGTCATACTGCCGTACTTAGCCAGCTGACTGTCTTTCCTTGAGACTGAGTTCTTCCCCAGCAGCTCCTCGTCCTGTCTGTAAATAGGCTGGTGGGAGGCCCATCCCAGAGCCTCATCAGACTCGGCGGACAGGTCAGAAACCTGCTGTTAACACGTCTGAGACTGGAGCTGGAACCTCAGCTGCTCTCTCCACTCACGGCCACTGTGAGAGAACCGGCACCGCTAGTCCAGCTGGGGACGCCCCTAGAACCTGAGTGAACTGATCGTGTCAGGGACCTTGACCACAATCGCCTCGCCCACTGCTGCATTCCCTGCCCCTGGCATGAGGTCTGACGCCTAGTAGCTGCTCAGTAAATGTTAGTTGAATGCCTAAACTGATGTTGAGAAGGAGGGCAGAAAACATGGAACAAGGAGTTTAGGTTAAATTTAGAATTTACAAGTCAGGGCAGGAGAGTTAACAAACACTGTATGTTTTACTTGCAATTGCCTTAGCACAAAAAAAGCTTTTAATCCTTATGCTTCAACCTAGAGGAACTCCTGTCTTCATCCAAAAGGAAAATGAATTCAGCTTCTAGGATTAGTCATCCAGGGGTAACTCCAGATTTCTGTTTCTATTTCTCCCTCTGTAAAGCTGATTGCTTGTCCTTTCAACGGAACGATCACCTTTCTCTTGAGAAGTTGCTCTAGGTTTTTATATTTATTATCAAGCTTAATTAAAAAAAGTACCCCAGGCTTCTGAAGCATTCTGGTTTCTAACTGTATGAAGTTTAAATAAAATATTTAATTTTTCTCTCTATAATTTTCCTGCTTAGCTAATAAAACTGGTTCAGCCATATACTGCCTTCAGTTCAGATTCCTTTCAAAGAGTGTTGATTCCAGGTCCCGAGATAAAAGTGAGTATTTATACACTGGACTATTACTAACCCAATGTCCAGAGCTTTCTAGGTAATTCTATACAAACTTTTTACAAACATGACTTTCATCACTTCTGTTGTTGTCAAAACAGGAGTTCAGTTGGAATTCCTACTACGGCCTCTTTATTTTCAATTTGAAAGTGAATTAGTCAAGAACAGGTTTAAAATAATCTGTATAGGGATACCGTCTGGATGAGTAGCATTTGCATTCTTGATATTTTGGGTATATTCTGTCAAGAATGGGGGTAATAATACCTCCTTCATAGGCTCACGGTATTTGCATAAAGAAGTTAATTCCTTGACATTCTGTTGCCAATGTGCCTATTTGAATCATATTGTTGTCCTCTGAGTTCACTGCATGCCCCTGTCCTCATTGGCCTTATTCTATGCATTTACAGCCAGCATTGCATAATTTTGCGCTTAATTAAGTACCATTCTGGCTTGTTTATTATTTTAACTTTGTTCATCTTGTTTCTGCAACTGGATGGTGAAGTTTTAGACTTCTGCGTTCTCAGGATGGCTGGCATGGTGAGGAACAATGTCAGGCCTCAGTAATTACTTGCTGTTTTGTTCTACTTTCTTGTTTTTAAATCTGCGGGCTTGAAATCAAAAGACGTTCCTGAATTAACTGACGCCTGACTTATTCTGGCCCTCCTTTATTTTGGTGAGCCCGGGTGAGGGTGTGTCTAGTCTCATTGCCCTTAGACCCACGTTAGAGAGAGGATATTTTCCAGTGTAGCCATTGAGATGCTTCACAACACTTTTCATTAGGAGGGTGTTGATTGAATGAACATGTCCCCACGTTTTGAAGAAAGCTAGGGAGACATATGAGCTAGCTCTTTGCATTAGTAACGGGACCTCTGATGCCCGGAGGGAGGACCTAGAGTTGTCAGCCGGTGCTGGAAGTCAGCTCTGGAGCAGAGTTAGAAAGGAAATGTGAGGACACTGCAGCCATCCCCGTCTCCAGATCACAAGACTTCTGAGGGAAACATGTGGTGTGACTTCAAGCACAGCCTTGAATAATGAGTTGCAGGAGATGGAGCTTCCGCTTGCTGTCTGATGACAGGGACTGTTTCAGGAGGACGGGGCTTGGGAACATGGTGGCAATGGCGTGTCCCGAGATCAGTGTCTTTGTTCTGCATCCTCACCTGGGCTCTCCTCTTGGGCGAGGAGTCCTAGCACTGGAAGCAGCCCAGGGGGTGGTCACAGCCCTGGAGTTTGGAGCTATATCCATGTGGGCTAGATATTTCACTTCCCTACTTCCTACTTGAGTGACTCGGAGCCTTCTGTTTATTCTCTGTATACCTTAGTGTTCTCCTCTATCAAATCGGGTCAGTAATACCCCTCCGAGGACTGTTGGGACGATTAATTAGGGTGATGCGTATAAAGACTTCCTGGTGGTTCTTGGCAATAAACGGTGGTATTGGAATTCTTAGGTCTGCTTCAAGACCTGCGCCCATGGCACAACGGAGTTTCTTCACGTAGCGTCTCCAGGCAGGAGGACCTTGCATAGAAACTGTAAAGGCCAGGGGTTCAGATGCTGTGCAGGGCTGGGTACTGGGCTAAGTGCAGCCTGGGAAGGGGACACCTGCTGAGATCAAAGAAAATTTGTTTCTCTGGGGAGCAGAGAGATTTTCTCCTCTTGTAGCAAAAACTGGCTCTGTGGACTCCCAAAATAAACCATAGTATAAAGACGCTACAGACCGAGGGACGCCACTCAACTCCCATCCTCTCTGATGTGCCCCAAGGGGCGGCTGATGCTTTGAGGGAAGAGTTGAAAAGCGTTTTGTTTACAATGGTAAATCTGCTTATAGATCATGCTTTAATTTTAATTTCTCCTTCAGACTTTATTATCCGGGACACCTGCGTGGAAATAAGCATTTAAATTTTAAAAGATGAGAGCATTTCGTCATTGAGCATTTGGCCAGTCCCACTCAGCCTCCGTGGAACCACAGATATGACTCCTTGGAGGGAAATCCTGTCTCTTCCTCCTTCCAAGGCAGTTTGGCAAGACGAGATGGTGTCATTCTTTCCTTCGGGTTTCAAATATAAACTCTCTGTTTTCCTCTTCATCGTGACCACAGAGCCCATGGGTAGCAGGGTGCTGGGTGCACTTTCCAGGAGATACTGTAGGACTGGGTGAGGGGTAGACTAAACCTCGAGGGGCCAGGCAGTTTCTCTGGGTTCAGGCAGGACACTGGGAGAAAGAGAAGCAGAGCCTCTCTGTCTGTGCGGACCCTCTGTCGCTGGTGGGTTTTCCCTATGGAGTTTCAGGCTGGGTGAAAACACTAGAATGTGACAGACATTAGCTTCTTTTGAAAAGGAGGAGGACGCCCTTAAAGCGGGTTGGCTTCAGAGTGAGAAGATGTGGGTGAGAAGTGAGGCCGATGCAGGCTCTGGCTCACAGTGTGTGTGCTCTGAGGCCCTCTCATGGCCTTCTGGAAAACGTTTCAGCATGTTCTATGAAAGCATCGTCAGTTATGGATTGCTGCTTTCTCTTGGGTGGAGAAAACTCCCATCTTGGCTCACATTATTCTGGCTTCAGCCTTTGCTCAAGTGCACAAAGCCCTGATGTCTCTTTGCTGTTTGAGCTCCTTCTTACTGACGCCACAAGCCTATGAGGCTCCTTATGCGCTTGGGCCTCAGGTGTCTGTGAGAGGGGTTGACTGGGGGAGTGGTCACCTCTCAAAGCCTTTATGAAGGAGCCTCCCCAGAACAAAGGAGATGGAACCTGGAGCATCCATGACCAGACACAGATGTAGAGCATCTCGCTTCCTCTGACCCAGCCCAAACTGCTCTTCGAGCTAAAATATAGTCACCGACCTATTGATTGCTGAGATATGTTTTAAAAAGCATCTGGAATCAGGCAATTAGTTCCTGCTTAATGCAGAATGTCAAATCGGGGCCACTGATTCTCTAACTGATCAATTGATTCATTATTTCCCTTGCAGGGCTAGATGTGGACTCAGGCCAATGGGAGAAATAAAGTAGAAGACAAAATTGAGAAAGTGGAGCCAAAGATTTATTAGCCTCCAAAAGAAATACATTGTTTATCCATTCATTCCCCAGTAATTGCTTGTTTATTAAGATGGCCACTCAAAGAGAAAGCCAATAGCAGAGATTGTCAATAATAAAGAGGGGTTATGTGTTTACGGTAAGTAGATGGTGTTGTGTTTCAGATATCAGAGCTCCCAAATCATAAAGCAGCACAGAGAGAGGGTCCAGCTGTAAAACGACGCGCGGGCTATGGTCCATTAGCAAAGGGAATGTCACTGGAGCCTATGGGCTTTCAGAGAAAGCTGCGTCTGGGTAAGGGGGTTACCAGATGTGACAAGGTTTCTCTTCGGAGTTGTGTCATTGGGAGACACCGTGTTGCATTGCAAAGAGTGCAGCCCATTAGGTTGGTTAATCATGGTTTCATATACAAGTTTGTTATGTATGAACAGTGTTAATAACTGTGTGACCTTGGCCTTGTTTCTTAGCATCTCTCATCATCTTTCTCTGAGTGATAAACCAATGTCATGGTTAAGAATGTGGACTTTGCAGCTAGGGTGCTGGGTAGGAATATCAGCTCTGCCACTTTCTAACTCTGGGAATCTCAAGTCCAAAGTAAAATAAAAAAGTTATTTTACTTTCTGTGCCTCTGTTCCTCCTCTGGTCAAATGAGTGTTACAATGTGTAGCAGAATTGATTGATGCCCAGACCCACCTGAGTTTACCTGCAGGTGGGTTTCCTGTGCTAACATCTTTCCATCTCAAGCACCTGGTCTCTTCTCTAGAAGGCTATGGGCTTTCTCCTGGCACCAGGAAGCTTGCTGCACTGCATAGGCAAGGCCTGGCCTTGCCAGAGCTGATGCCCCTGGGGCAGCCCTGAAGCAATGGGAATGGGAGTTCTGGATAAGTGTCCCAGCTGCCCCCACCCTCTGGGGGGACAATTCTCTGAGGGTCCCCAGGAGGACAGAGCCCACTTGCTCACAGCAGTGATGACTCCTTGATTGAGCAGTCTCCCCTCAGTGTCTCATGCTCACCATGCCCTCATTCATTTGTTCATGCATTTGTTCACCTCCCTACATCAACTCCCTACACCCAAGTCCTTGTCTCAGGGGCTGATCCGGGGAGAACTCAAATTAAGACATACCAGTATCTAGCTAAAGAAGTGAAGGCTCTCAGAGCAGTGCCTGGCCCATAGTAAATACTTAGCACAGATGAGCAATTTTATCAGCTCTACTTTGAAGATTTGGAGAATCAAATCAAATATAGTACTTACTACAGCGTCTGACACATTGTAGGCACTAAATAAACATCAATTCTCCTCCTTGTTAATCACCAGTTCTCCCTCGTCTTAATCCCACCCCTCCTTACTTTCTTGTGCAGTGCAAGGGAGTCTAACACTGAGCAAGTACAGATGCAGGCATCGTTCTAGCAGCTTTGTCCTTGACGAGAAGAACACAATCACATACTGACAAACGTAAACTACAAAATGTACTAGCCAGGGCGGAAGTGATGCATTGGGATTGAATCATAATTGCCCGGAGTGCACAACATGGAATCACTGGGGTGAGGTGGCCACACACTGTGCAGAAAAGGAAAAGATCGGCGTTTCTTGCTCCACCTGCTAACGCCCATGGTGAGCTTGGTTCCATTTCCCCTTGACGTGTGCTCTCATGTCCTGGCCTCTGAGCCTCTCTCTTTATTCTCTCTGACATTGTCCACCTCTCCCCTCTCTTCCCGGAACTTATCAGTATTCTTGCTCATCTGAATTCCTGACCCGTAAAATCAGCAGATATAATAAAACAGTGGTTGTTTTAAGCTGTTACATTTTTGAGGCTTTATTGAGGTATAATTGGTGTTAACTGCACATATTTAAAATATTTGATTGATAAGGTTTGACATACGCGCACATCCTTGGAAGCATCAGCACAATCAAGACAGTGAACCCAGCCATCACCCCCACATTTCCTCATCTCCTTTCTGAACCCCCTCCTGCTCCTCCTCTCCCACCAAGGCGACCACTCATCTGCTTTCTGTCACTAGACATTAGTTTGCATTTTCTAAAATTCTGTGTAAATAGACATAGAGTAAATGTACTCTTTTTACATCTGCTTTCTTTCATTCAGCATAATTGAGATTCATCCAGTTGTAGTCTGTTGCTTTTTATTGTTGAGTAGTATTCCATTGTATGAGTATATCACAGTTTTATCCATTCACTTGTTGATGGCATTTAGATGTTTCCAATTTGGGGCTAGTACAAGGAAAGTTGCTATCATCATTTCTATTCAAGTCTTTGTATAGACATATATTTTCCTTTTTCTTGGGTAATGGCTGGATTATATGATCTGTATGTGTTCAATATTTTTAAGAAACTACCAAACTGTTCTTTCAAACTGAGTGTTTTTAAGAGTTCCAGTTCCTCTGCTTCCTAGCCGACACTTGGTTTGTGCGGTCTTTTTAATCTTAGCCATTCTAACACGTGTGTAATGGTAACCTGCTGTGGTTTTAATTTGCATTTTCCTAATGACTAATGATGCTGAGCATGTTTACAGGTGGTTATTTATCAACCACAAATTCTCCTTGATGCATTATCTGTTCAAATATTTCATCTGTTTTCACTGGAGATGCTTTTATTCTTGAGTTTTGAATATTTGTAACATATTTTAAATACAAGCCTTTACAAGATATATGATTTGCAAATATTTCCTCTCAATCTGTAGCTAGTCTTTTCATTCTATTAATGCTACCTTTAGAAGAGCAGAAGTTTTAATTTTGATGAAGTTAACCTCATCATTTTTTTTTTAATGGATCATGAATCTAGAGTCTTATCCAAGAAAATTTTACCCATCTCAAGGTCACAAATGTTTTTTTCTATCTTTTTTTTGGTAGAAGTTTTATATTTTTAGATTTCACATTTAGGACTGTGAACCATTTGAGTTAATTTTTGTATATGATGAGAGGTGTGGATACAAGTTCATTTTTTTGCATATGGATGTCCAATTTTTCAAGCATCATTTGTTCTCCACTGAATTGCCTTTGCAACTTTGTCAAAATCCATTTGTACATGTATGTGCGAGTTTCTTTCTGGGCTCTTTATTCTGTTCCATTGATCTCCTTGTCTTTAGATCAATACCACACTATCCTGATTACTGGAGCTTTATAATAAAAGTCTTAAAATCAGGTGGTATGAGTACTCCAAATTTGTTCTTCTTTTTCAAAGTTGTTTTGGCTATTCCAGGTCCTTTGCATTTCTGTAGGAACTTTAGAATCAATTTGTTAATTTCTACAAAAATCTGAGCTGAGCTTTTGATCGGACTTTGTTGAATCTATAGATCAATTTGAAATTGGCATCTTAATATTGAGATTTCTCATCTATGAATACTATTTATCTTTCTACTTAGGTCTTCTTAATTTCTCTTAGCCATATTTTGTCTGTGTACAGCTCTTGCTAGTATTTTGTGAGATTCAGATTTATCCATAAGTGTTTCACATTTTCTCATGCTATTATAAGTCATCTTTGTTTTTACTTTTATTTTTCAGTTGCGCATTGCTGGCTACAGCCTCCAGTACAATGTTGAATAGAGAGGTTGAGATCAGTCTTTTGCTGTTAAGAATGATGTTAATTGTAAATTTTTCATAGATGTTCTTTATCAGTTTGAGGAAATTCCCCTCTATTCTTAGTTTACTGAAAGTTTTTATCAAGAATAGATATTGGACTTTCCCAAATGATTTTTCTGTATCTGTTGAGATAATCTTACGACTTTTGCTTTTTAGTTTGTTAATATGGTGAATTACATCAATTATTTTTCTTTCCTTTTTTTCAGAGTTATTGAGGTATAATTGACAAATAATTTTGATATATTTAAAGTGTACTATCTAAGGATTTGATACAAGTATACATTGTGAAAGGATTCCCACAATTGAGTTAATTAACACGTCCATCAACTCACATATTTATCATTTATTTTTTTGTGAGAACACTTCAGTTCTATTCTCTTAGCAAATTTCAATTGTACAATACGTTAGAACTATAGTTCCCAAGTTATACATTACATCCTCAGATCTCCTATCTTATAACTGAATGTCTACACTCTTACCCACCTTTCCTCTTTCTCCAGCCCACTAGTCCCTGGCAACCACCATTCTGCTCCCTACTTCTGTGAGTTTGACTCTTTTTTCCTTTTAGGATTTCACATGTAAGGGAGATCATGCAGTATTTGTCTTTCACTATCTGACTTATCTCACTTAGCATAATGCCCTCCAGTTCATCCATGTTGTTGCAAATGACCAGATTTTAAAGAATTTAAAGGTTAAATAATCTCTCTCTCTCTCTGTATATTTACATATATAGATGTCTCTCTCTCGCATTCTCTTTGTCCATTCATTTGCCAGTGGATACTTAGGTTGTTTGCATACCTTGGCTATTGTGAACAATGTTGCCATGAACATGGGAGTGAAGATATCTCTTCTTTCTTTCTTTTGTATATATACCCAGAAATGGATTTGTTGGATTGTATGGTAATTCTGTTTTTAATTTCTTGAGGAAGCGCCATACTCTTTTCCATAGTGGCTGTAGCAGTTTATATTCCCACCAGCAGTGCATAGGGATTACTTTTCTCCACATCCTTCCTGGCAATTCTTATCACTTCTCTTTTTCATAGTAGACATTCTAACAGGTGTGAAGTGATACCTCATTGTGGTTTTGATTTGCATTTCCCTGATGATAAGGGATATTGAGCAATTTTGTGTACCTGCTGGCCATTTGTATGTCTTCTTTGGAAAAATGTCTGTTCAGGTCCTTTGCCCATTTTTAAATTGGGTTATTTGTATTTTTGCTATTGAGTTGCATGAGTTCCTTATGTATTTTGGATATTAATCCCTTATCGGATATGTGGTTTGCAAATATTTTCTCCCATTCCATAGGCTGTCTTTTCATCTTGATGATGGTTTTCTTGGCTGTGTAGAAGCTTTTTAGTAGGATGTAGTCCCACCTGTTTATGTTAGCTTTTATTGCCTTTGCCTTTGGTGTCAAATCGAAATAATTGTTGCAAGGCCAATGTCGAGGAAATTACCCCCTATGCTTTCTCCTAGGAGTTTATAGTTATTTAAGTCTTTAACCCATTTTGAGGCGATTTTAGTGTATGGTGTAATAAAAGGGTGCAATTTCATTCTTCTGCACGTGGCTATCTGGTTTCCCCCAAATTGTTTATTGAGGAGGCTATCCTTCCACCATTGTATATTCTTGGCTCCTTTGTCAAAAATTAATTGGCCATCTGTGAATGGGTTTATTTCTCAGCTCTATGTTTTGTTCCATTGACCTATGTATCTGTTTTTATGTTTTATGTAACTTTACTGAATTTGTTTATTAGTTTTAATAACTTTTTGGCATGGAGTCTTCAGGATTTTCCATATGTAATATCATGTCATCTGCAAACAGAGACAATTTCACTTTTTCTCTCTAGTTTGTATGCCGTTTATTTCTTTTTCTTGCCTAATTGCTCTGACTAGGAATACCAGTACTATGTTGAATAAAAGTGGTAAAAGTGGACATCCTTGATTGTCCCTGATCTTAGAGGAAAAGCTTCCAGCTTTTTACCATTGAATATGATGTTAGCTATGGGCTTGTCATATATTGCCTCTATTATGTTGAGATAACTTCCCTCCATACCTAATTTGTTGAGAGTTTTTATCATGAAAGGATGTTGAATTTTGTCAAATGTTTTCTCTGCAACTATTGAGATGATCATATTATCCTTCATTTCATTATTATGATGTATCACAGTTATTGATTTGTTTATGTTGAGCCATCCCTGCATCCCAGGAATAAATCTCATAGTGTATGATCATAGTGTATAATCCTTTTAATGTACCACTGAATTTGGTTTGCTAATATCTTAGAAAGAATTTGTGCATTTATGTTAATTAGGGATATTGGCCTGTAATTTCCTTTTCTTGTAGTGTTCCCATCTGACTTTGACATCAGGGTAATTCTGGCCTTGTAAAATTAATTTGGAAGTGTTCCCACCTCTTCAATTTTTGTAATGGTTTGAGAAAGATTGGTATTGATCTTCTTTAAAGATTTGGTAGAATTCACCAGTGAAGCCATTTGACCCTGGGCTTTTCTCTGTTAGGAGATTTTTAATTACTAATTCAATCTCCTTATTTATTATTGGCCTATCCAAATTTTCTATTTCTCAGTGATTTAGTCCTGGTAGGTTGTATGTTTCTAGGAATTTATTCATTTTTTCTAGGTTATCAAATTTTTTTCCATGTAATTGTTCACAGTAGTCTCTTATGTATTTTCATAGCATCAAGTGTAGTGTCCCTTCTTTCACTTCTGACTTTATTTATTTGAGTCCTCTCTATTTTTTTCTTAGTTAGTCTAGCTAAGCATTTGTTAGTTTTGTTTATCTTTTCAAAAAATCAGCTCTTAGTTGCATTGATCTTTTACTGTCTTTTTAGTTTCTATTTCATGTATTTCTGTTCTGACCTTTGTTATTTTCTTTCTTCTGCTAACTTTGGGCTTAGTTTGCTTTGCTTCTTGCTTCTTTCTCTAGTTCCTCAATGTATAAGTTAGGTTGTTTACTCGTGATCTTTCTTCTTTCTTGATGTTGGTATTTACTACTATGAACTTCCTTCTTAGAACTGCTTTTGCTGCATCCCATAAGTTTTGGTATATTATGTTTCAGTTTTCATTTGTTTCAAGATATTTTTTTATTTCCCCTTTGATTTCTTCTTAGACCCATTGGTTATTCAGGAGTGTGTTGTCTAACTTCCACATAGTTGTGTATTTTTCAATTTTCCTCCTGTTACTGATTTCTAGTCCCATACCATTGTGGTCAGAAAAGATATTTGGTATGATTCCAATCTTCTTAAATTTGCTGAGACTTGTTTTGTGACCTATCACATGATCTATCCTGGAGAATGTTTCATGTGTACTTGAGAAGAACATGTATTCTGCTGTTGTTGGGTGGAATGTTTTGTATATGTGTATTAGGTCCATTTGGTCAAAAGTATAGTTCAAATCCAAAATTTTCATATTGATTTCCTGTCTGGATGATCTATCCATCATTGAAAATGGGGTGCTGAAGTCCTCTAATATTACTGTATTTTCTATTTCTCCCTTCAGATCTATCAGTATTTGCTTAATATGTTTAGGTGCTCCAATGTTGGATGCACATATATTTATGATTGTTATATCCTTTTGATGAATCACCTCTTTATGATTATATTATGACCTTGTCTCTTGTTACAATTTTTGTCTTAAGGTCTATTTTGTATAAGGTAAGTATAGCTACCCTTGCTCTCTTTTTGTTTCCACTTGCATGGGATATCTTTTTTTTATCCCTTCACTTTGATTCTATTTATGTCCTTATAGCTGAAGTGAGTCTCTCGCAGGCAGCATATAGGTGGGTATTGTTTTTATACCCATTTAGCCACTCTATGACTTTTGATTGGAGAATTTAAATCCATTTACATTTAGAGTAATTATTGATTGGTAAGGATTTACTAATGCCATCTTATTGTTTTCTGGCTGTTTGTAGTTCCCTTGTTCTAATGAGATATTTTGCATTCTTTTTTTATACTAGTCTTTGAAAGTCAGTAACTAATTTATGCTTACAGCACACCTCAATTCAGACTAGCCGCATTTCATGTACTCAGTAGCCACATAAGGCTGATGACTAGTGCACTGCACATTGCGGGTCTCTACCTTTGCACATGCTGTTCCTTCCTCTCGTAATACCTGTCACTGCTATGTCTGCTAAATGAACTTCTTTTTTTCCTTCAAGAGAAAGTTCAAGCTTCTCCTCTCTAATTTATCCATTACTTCACTTAATAGAAAGAATCAAGAGTGTGTTCTCTGGAACCAGACCTCTGGATTCTGATACCCTGGGTGAGTTACATTAGTTTTTCTGTGCTTTATTTGCAAAATGTGGATGACAATGGCACCCACTTACATGAGTGAGCTGTGTAGAGTATTGAGAACAACACAGGTAAACAGATGTTCAGTAAGTGTCAGCAGTTGTTTCCATCATTGTTGTTATTTACAAGACTTCATGTTAGATTCTACATGATAAGGACTAACAAGACCCATGACCTTCACTTAATGAGCTTTGAGATAATTAAAGGCAATTTGTTATAGAAAGAAGTGCAAGGAAGTTTGCAGGTGCTTTTTAGTTTTTCCCCCCACCCAGCATTGTGTCTGGCACATGATGAATATTCAGTGCACATTTGAGGAATTAGTGGGTCCGTTAAACAAAACATTTTCACTATGAAAAATACGATTTCTTTGTCATTTGTTCCCTCTTCTTTCTAGGAAGAATCAACAAATTCAGCTATCAGGAAACATGCTTAACTTCAATTTTGTACTCTTGGCTAAAACCTCTCTGCTGTTTTGGTTTGCATATACATACAATAAAGATCACATACTTCATGGAATTTTTATAATAAATAGTTGTGATGTATCTACTGGTAGAAAGCATTATCTTCAATAATCAATAGTTAGAGAGAGTTCCTATTATTCCAAGAATAAGCTTTTAAAAAATAAAAAGGACCATCTTCAGTTAATTTTTGCTGGCCTGTTTGTTCTTAGGCTAGATAACTCCTATTTGTTTCTGGTTTAAACACAATTCAATAGCAGCAGCTTGTTCCTGCCTGGAGACCAAATGGCTTGCTGTCATGTGTGTAGCTAACAGGTGCCTTCCAGAGGATAAATATGTAGAGTGTGTGTTTGGAGGGAGGCGAGGGAGGACAAGAGAAACTGGCTTAAGCGGATTGTAGAGAAAACATCTCACGGGTTCAGAGACGCATCTGCCCGTGGCTTTTTATAAGTAAGTTGTGGCCCTGTTTGGCCTTCCATGATGCTTCTGCCTCAGTTCCCCTTTGAGAACAGCCCATGTGAATCTGAGCAGGAGATTAGGAACCAGCATTGCACATAATCATGAAAAGAATTTCTGGAGCCCACGCCTGCTGTATTGTGATGCTGTGCTCACTAGTCTGGCAATCTAGGCACGGTTGCCTGGCTGTTGCCAGAGATGTCTACCATGTGGTTTTAGTAACCCTCCCCCAGTCATTGGTGTCATGTTCCTTAGAAGGAAGCTATCTAACATATGGAAACACTTCCCCCTTTTGATGCTCTGTAGGTTATTGAGTTCAATTATCTTGAAGGCAAATAACTGTAACCATGGAGTGAAAAACCCGATCATACTTCATTAAGTAGCTTGTGAGGTACTCATTTTTTTAATGGTGTGGAATTTTTTGCAGCATGCATACTTGCAAAATAACCCCAAAGTTTTGATTTAACTATAGATGATTACGGAATTATTATTCTTGACGTCAAGAGTTAGTACAGTAGATAATAAATTATAGCTATTGAAGAGAGAAAAGGCTATTTTTCTGGGTAGCTGGTTATAGTTTATTGCAGTTAGGTTGACATAATCAACTATTCAAACTAGCTTTACATCTTCCCAATGGGTTCTGTCGAGTTGTAGCTATTTAAATAGTTACAAGAAAGCTGTATGCTCCAGGACAGTGTTCTTCAGGTGTGAGTATGGTGGGCCATGAAAGTCTGCTGACAGACCACAAAATGAATCAAAATACTACGTTTCTCGTGCATGTCTTAGAAGGGCAAGCAACTCCATTGATGCTTTTTCTTTTCAACGGAAATTGGAAATGGGTAAGTAAAGTAAGCCACTGAGGTCTTTTTATTTTTTTGGCTCTGCTGATATGTGTTACTGTCAAAATTGTTTGAGAATCACTAGTCCAGGGTAGCATTTCCAAACCAAAGCCACGTGTAAGTCTCGGAACGCTGAATCTTACGTCCCTACTTGGAGACGCACAATACACTCGCGCACAGTGAAGACTCCAAGTGGTGGAGGCAGATGTTTAATGTTATTTAATTAACACTTTTCTCCCAACTACTTTGAAGCAAAGCTACTTCTGTTTTTTGTATGTGAAATATCTAATAATATCTTAGAGGTTAATAGTGTTCCAAGGAACACAGTTTGGGAACTGGAGGCTTAGGGTAAATGCAGAAAACACAATCTAACTCTGGGTACTGTCACAGCCCGCCAGTCATAGACCCACAAACTTGGCGATGTTCACTATAAAATGTGACCTCCCCCTATTCGACTTGTTGTGTGGCTATTTTAAACTATGATTATTTCGATTGTGGTTGTTAAGGAATGTGTATTACGACCCCAGTATTACCAATGAAAGACCTACAAATGGATACAATACATATGGCAATTTTCACACATAAACACACACATACACAAATACAAACGCACATGATTTCCCAGGGGAACAATTCACATTGCATTCTATGTGAAAGGCACCCTGTGGACTAAGTCATATATGTGCATGTATGTGCATGCATATACACATGGAATTAGGAAATAAAAGTGAATCCAACGAATATGTTTGACTGGAGTAGGGACTGAAACAGAAGTATAGCTTTGTCTTACCCCAGCAGGGCAGAATTTAGGAGAAGCAATTTCTCTCTGCCTCCTCCAACTTCAAAACTATTTTCCATATGAATAACCTTCTTCTTGTACGTGCTGCTGTTCAAAATAATTTAATAGATATTTTCCTTTCTCTTTGGGAAATGTACCTTTAAGATTCACTCCATTGTCAAGGCAAGCAGGAGCTTCTTATCAAGGATTTAAGATAGATTTAGTAAAAGATAAACTTGAAAAAGGGTTGTTGAACTTGGAGTGCTGTAAAGAGTTCTTTCCACCTAGAGGTAACCAATGTCTTGACTGTCATGTAATTTCTTTCACCTCTTATTTATGCTTCCTTGAAAGATATAGAGTAGTTTTCCTGATTTTGACCTTAATACAGTTGGAATAATTCTGTGTGATTTCTTTCCTTCTTGCTTATTTCATATGACATTGTTTGTAAGATTCATCTATTCTGTTGCATGTAGTTCTAATTTGTTCATTTTCGTTGCTATGTATTATTCCCAAGTATGAATATACTATAATCTGTTTATCTGTTCTACTACTGATGCACATTTTTGTTTTTCCACTTTTTGAAAGAAGCCTGCATCACTGAGTGGCAGCTGGGAGGATAGCCACCAAGAAGATCTGCCCAACCAGCATCCAAGTGTGATGTGAGTGGGAAATAAGCGTTTGCTGTCCTACACCACGGAGACTTGGGGTGTATTTGTTACTATAGAATAGCGTATTTTATCCTGAATAATATAACTAGTAATAAAAAAATGCTTTCACTAAGAAAATTCTAGACTCTTGTGGCTTTGCTACAAGTTTTATCAAGCATTCAAGGGAGTAAAAGAAATTTAGTCTAACATAAACAGTTTTAGAGACTAGGAGAAGATAGCAAACTCCCTGGTTTACTGGTTGTCATAGGCAGAATATGGCTCCTCAAGGATGTCCTACCCTTGGAACCTGTGAGTGTGTTACCTTACGTGGCAAAAAGGACTTAGCAGCCGTGTTTAGGTTATGGTCCTTGAGATGAGAGATTATTCTAAATTATCCAAGTGGGCCCAATCTAATCACACGACTTTTTAAAAGTGAATAGTCTTTGCTGGCTGCTGTCAGATTCAGACGTGGCTAGGAAGAAGGATCAGAAAGGTGTGACACAAGAGGACTATGACCGGCTGCTGCTGGCGTTGAAGATGGAGGATGAGGGTTTCCAGGCAAACTATACAGAAGCCTCTAGAAGCAAGAAAACAGGAATCTTGGTCCTATAATCTCAGGGGACTGCATTCTGCCAACAACCTGAATAAACAGGAACCGGATTCTTCCCTGGAGCCCTCAGACAGGAAGGCAGCCCTGCTGACACCTTGACTTGATTTTAGCCCAGAAAGACCTGTATCACATTTCTGACCTCAGAACTGTAGGATAATCGATTTGTGTTGTTTAAGCCACTAAGTTTGTGGTAATTTGTTATGGCAGCTATAGAAAACTCGTGCGTTGGTATGACCTTGATACCAAAACCTGGCAAGGACATTATGAAAAGAAAAATATCAGGCCAATCTCACTTATGAACACACATACTACACTAAACAAAACATTGGAAAAGTAAGTCTAACAACATATAAAAACGAAAGAGCATTATGACCAGCTGGTTATACCAGGAATGAGAGGGTGCCTGAAAATCAATCAATATAATTCACCATATTGACAAATTTAAGGGATATACCACATGCTGTTGTCAGTGGATGCGAAATAGCATCTGACATAACAGGTAGACAAATTCATATTACTTTAAAATTAAGAACTTCTGTCCACCAAAAAAACAAAACAACCAACATATAGGCAGGGAAAATATTAAATATCTTTAACTAAAGTATATAATGTAATGCTGAGAATAATTTTTAAAATGCTCTGAAAAACCAACAGAAAATCTGCAAAGATTTGGCATCTGCAATCAATAAGATTTTATGTAACCCGATAAAATTTTATCCTTTCCAAAAAAAAAAGGAAATCAACTCCTCTTCTCTCTTATTTTTTCCTCTGTTGCAGATATTGGCTGGCAATCAGTCTTTAGCTCAACATCTATTTGACTTTCAGCCACAGTGTGCTTTTGCCATGTCACCTATGATGCTGCCACTTGGTGAAGGTATTCCTGGGGACAATTCACTCATTAGCAAGCAGAACACTGGCTACTGTTCACAGTTTGATATATTCTCTTTCAATCTTTTTAACCTAAATATACAAATATGTATATACATATATATATTAGTGAGAGGGAGAGAATGAGAATAAGTTATTTTAAAATGGAGAACGGGTTTTGCTTAAATTTTTCTTTGAAAAATCTTAAATCTTAAGTGGGTTGCCTAATATTCTATTAAATGTAATTTAATCATTCTTTTACTCTTGATATTTAAGCTTGTGTAAAACACGTGCAACACCACAATAGCTATACTTGTGCATAAATCTTTGCCTAACAAGTTTCCAGGGGATGCTTACACTGTTGGTCCGGGGACCACACTTTGAGAACCATGTCCCCAGGAGGTCTGGGAGTGGAGATGCCTCCCGCCAGGGGTGCTTTACCCCTCCTTTGGGTGTCCCTTAACCTGCCCAACCCTTGTAAATGGACCTCAGATGCTCTGTTTGAGGGGGCCATGTGGTCCTGCTGGGCCCCTTGACTGATCCTGTGCCCTTCAAGAATTTGAAGACTTCCATTGAGAAGACCTCATGCAAACTGCCACTTAAAAAAGAAAAAAAAAATACGAAAAAATAAAAGCAAAAAGCTGGCCCTCCCAACTCTGAGTGACCAAGGCCAGCAAGAAGCACACTGACCGCACACCAGCTGCTGCCTCCAGGTTGAGCCCTGGAGACACCGGCGGGCAGACATCCTCCCGGCCCTGGGCCCCGATTCCCCCAACTCTCTAGTCCCAGCCCTTTTGAACACTGCGAACTTGAGCAAAATCAGGTCCCTTCTTGAGGAAAAGTTTGGATAGAGGTGAGTTGGCTACAAAAGACGGAAGGCTTCTCAGAAAGAAAGGCTGCGGGTGTCAGCGTGAAGCCCCATCCCCACCCCGCAGCTTCTCCAGGGATGTCCAGCTTTTAGACACTTGCCTGCCTCACACAGCAGGTGGAGGGCTCTGGTCGCTGAGTGACTGATGGCCAGATGACACACAGTATCTCCCAGGGGCAGAAACTTGAAAAACAAGGAAATCAAAGTTGCCTATTATTTCTATAGGCGTTTGATGTTTGGTGCTTGACAATGAAAAAACGTCCCCAAATGATGACTGAATACAAATATTCCCAATTCCTTCTGTGACTTTAATTACTGTTTGCCTGGTATATATTCTGTTTTTTAAAAAGTGTTTTATTAAAAAATGTGCGGAAAATTCTTCTCGGGGACCTCAGCTTTCAGACACAAAGAAAAGTTCCTACAAAATGAATGTGCACTAAATTCGTCCCCCGGATGTTTGCTGTCTAAACATGGAAATGCATGCACTACACCAACACATGGCCTCCTACCCGAACAGGTTCATTTCTTGCTCCCACGGGATGCTTTATTTGTCATAGAAACACAAGCATTCCAACCAAACTCTTTGACAGGTAACTGTAAATGATTCAACCCACATATTCTTGCTAGTCTGGAAGTAATAGCAGCGTCTGGAACTCATGTGTGGCTTTTCCATCTTAAGCCTTGGAAGATGACCATTTCACATCCTGACACATGATGTTATTGACAAGCATTTTTGGGGAGCAGTGTCATGGGCTATAATGGCCATAGCACTCACCGAAGGCACATTACTCCTTCTTTTCTCTGTGGGCAGGGTTTTTTCTCTTTTTTTCTCATTTCTCATTCAGGCTCAGAGATCCTGTCTCTCCTTCTCTCAAAATGTGTCCTCAAGAAAGGATCTGAAACTTCTGAGGTATAAAGGATGCAGGCTCCTCCTAGAATTGCCACCCTGCTGAAATGATGAAATTCTGAAAGTGGAATTTCAGGTGGGAGAATGAGGTGATTTTGAGGGTAAGGAATTCTTACTGTGGATGTCCTTGACACCTTACAGGTCATTAACTCAGGCCTGTCCATCAACATACAGTCTGAGAATCAGGATCAGCACACACTTCATTGTCCAAACACCATTGTACACCCTGGAACAGACAAGAGTTCCTTATTAGGGCAATACGTTGTTGTCACCTACAACAGCCCAGATTTTATGCCCCTTGTGATGTTAATCTTTCTAGAAGCTTGTGAAGTCCCTTTCCAACTCCGGGTTTCTGACTTAGTCATTCCTGAGCAACAGTTACCATTAGGGACAGTGTTCGAATGCACTCCCCTCAAACTTCCATGCTATTGCACTTGCTTGCCTTGCTTAAAAAACAGCAGTGACAATCACAACAAAGAACCGCCTACCTTTTGTCCCGTCCAGCACCTCCTTTTGACCTGTTTGCATGAGACCGTGTGACATTTATCTTCTCTCTTTAACAGGTATCACTATTTCTTTTAGGATGGATGTGCAAGCAATTGGCCATTGACTTTTTTCATATTACACATTTTAGGGCATTATACATCATTTTGAGAGTTAGCAAGTCTGTCGCTAGGCTGGCAATATATATTTTTTACTTTACTTTCAATGGAATTGGAGACTTCTAATTTCGAATTCCTTTTTCTCCTCCTTGTTAACAAAATAACTGATAAATCAAGTTGGTTTCTTGGTCAAAACCTTAACTAATGAATTCTTAGAAAATTCAGGAGTAATTCCATCTATCTATTTTGGAAACACTATTGAATTTTGTAAAAGCTTTTGTCTCTAGATGTTTCCAATTTTTCTTGTCCAAAAATTCTGAGGTTACTTATTTGTTGCATTCTTTCCTATTTGACAAAAATATATGGTGCTGGCGAGAGGGGGCGGGGGAGGCAGGGAGGAAACGCCTCTTATGCCTGACTTTCTCTTGATTTGGCTTGGACTTCTCCTTTGGTCGCTGGAATTCTAATCGCTTCCTCCTGCCTGGAGAGGCAGCATGGCCGAGTGTCCGTGGTGCTGGTTTTGGAGCACAGGGTCAGTCCAGATGCAATCCCAGATCTTTGGCTCCCTAGCTTTGCCTCCTTGGGCGAACACTCCAACTGTCTGATCCCTGTTGCATCATCTGTCAAATGGAGAAGAGTGCATGTTCTTCAAAGGAGCGCTGGGAGGAGCATCCATGTGGTGCTCTGGGCGCAACGACGGGCAAAATCGTTTACAAATCTCACTCTGGTCCCTTCCAGCTCCCGTCGCAGGGCCGGAAGTGAGGACCTGAATTTCAGTCCTGGCGAACTCACCATCAGCCAAGGCTCTGGTGGATCACCTTACTTCTCTGAACCTCTGTTTCTTCCTCGAGTAGCCGGAGGGGAGGGCTGTGCTGTCAGGAAGGCCACTTCAGCCTTCAGAGCTCCAGAACCCCAGGCTCCGTCTCATTTCCCGCCTGCTTTTCCGCATCTGTGACCGGTGACTTTTTCCACGCACCGCAACCTGGCAAGCCTACCTGGCTCTCTCTCCTATAACTTCCCTCCTCCCTGGTCAGCCTTCCAGGTCTTGTCTTCCTCCTACTCGCACTGTCCACACCTCCTCTTCACCCCGACCCCCACCCCTTTAAGTGTGCTCTCCCTCCTTTTGATTGTCTCTTTGATTGACCTCTATGTACCAGGCAGAATTGATGGGACTGGAAAATCTAATTTCCCCGCCATAAAGCATCACAGTTCTCCCCGCAGCTGAGACCAACGCAGCTGTTTTCACAGGAGGGGACCGAATGGAGCTGCCTTCCCTTCCCCCCAGCCCCGCAGCGCTATGCGTTCCCTTAGGCACGGCTCACCCGAGGCTCTTTCTGTCCAAATGGTATTGATCAGCCTCTAATTGTCACCTCTGATATTACAGTATCTGGCAACTAAACAACCATCTTCCTTAGAGTTGCTATTAAAGTTCTGGTAAAAAGTTCTTACTTTGGCTTCTCTCTGAATTTTAAGATAAGATCTCTAAATACTTTTTCCCATCTGTGGTATATTTTGGCATTTCCCCTCCCATCTGTCAGACGGTTGTAGTCCCTGACTCTCTCTAAGGTGTGTGCAGAGAAGCCTCCTGTCTCCCTGCCAACAATCTTTTTTCTTCTTGTCCTTTTTTTTTTGCTTGCTTAGATTTCTAGTAATTATCTTTACTTACGTGTTTGACTTTTTAAAAATCATAACTTTCCAGCTAGGTCAAAGACGGATGGGTAGGAGTTTGCCAAGTGAACAAAAGAGACAAGCATTCCAGACAAAGATATCACAGTTAGAATTCAGGATCCATCTCTGCTACTATTTAAATATGATTTCATCCTCCAGAAGTTACTTGACCTTTGGAGCCTCCATATCCTCACTTGTAAGTGTCTATCTTGGGAAGAATAAATGAGATAACATAAAAATATAATTGAGTAAACCTGAACATGAATTCGAATGCAGGCTATTATAACTATCACTGAGGAAGCTAGAGATCGGCTGTATCTTCACGGGGGTAGACCCTGGGAATCTCACTTCTAAACATCAAAGTCTGATTCTGCAAAAACCCTCCTTGCCTAAGCGCTCTATTCTGGCTGCCAGACCATACTCAATTGGTGAGCAGGGAAAACTGGAGATGTGTGAGCAAACCTAGTCAGGATCAGCCAAGCCTTGCCCAGACAGCAGAATCAACTGGTCGACCCACAGACTCATGAGCTAAAATTGCTGCTCTTTTAAGGCACTAGATTTTAAACCATTAAATAGTATGTAGCAGCAGATAATTAATATTCTATGTCCCTAGTCTCTTGCTGCCTCAGCCAGCCACAATACCAAGGACTATGATCACAGCCCCCAGGTCTGCATATTGTCTCTCCTAAAGGCCCACAAAGCCCCCCAGAGACAACCCGCATTGTGCACATTAGGGAAGGAGATGATAAACAAGTGTCAGAGGAGTTCCTCTTCCCTTTGGAGTAAGCTCTGACAGAAAATTAGGAAGCACTGTAAACGTCTGAGGCATAAGGGGAACCAGAAGTATTAAAATCTACCAGACTCGCTATAAACTTGCTTTCCATCACTCCAAAATGTTTTAAACAGGAAACTTTGGAAATTCAGTGAATTGTGGAACCAAACAATTTTAATGGATCTGATGGAAATTTAACTTTTTGGTCCAACTAGAAACAGATAATTAATAGTTATGTTTGAGGATAGTTGTAAAATCATAACCAGAAGGGATTAAATGTTAATAGAATCTACCATTTTGAAGCCTCGGTCACATCCGAGAGTTCTGGTCACTCACCTCCTCCTTGTATGACAGGGGGTGGGCGTGCCAGCAGCAAGACTTAAATGACCTCTGAGGACAACATGTGCATCAGAGAAAAAGGACACGGTTATTGAAGCAGAGTTTTCCCCAACGAGGACTATTTCATCTTCCTTCCTGTGAGCTATCCACTGTCAGGGCACAAACCAATGGAGAATTTGTAGGAAGGAGTTAAGTTTTCCAGATGCAAATCAGTTGCCTGGCATTCAATGTTATTGTCACCATGTAATGGGGAGGAGCATCCACTTGCTGCTTTGTCAACTTATGTCATGGCCTCTAATTCTACGACAGAAAATGTATCGAATTGTTTCTTCCCTGGTCATAGGCAGGTCAAAAACCCTCTCCAGGAGATGGAGACATCTTGCTCCGTTATACCTAATCAAATACTCATTTCAGTTGGAGATAGATCCCTTCACAAACATTATGATCTTTTTTTTTTATTATTAGTGTTAGCTAATCTAGAGGTATTCTAATTTTTGACCAAGTAAGTTCCTTTAGTAGTTCCAGTATGGTTTTGTTGAAGCTGTAGGAAAAATCAGGCTGGATAAAACATTAAAAAAAATTTACAGGCAAAAGCTGGAATAGCTCTTGACAGATGAGCAATAAACAACTTCTATTTCTCAGATTTTCCAATTATTTTTTGCTAATCCTTTGTAGTTATTCTAGAATATTTAGAAAGAAAGGATAATGGTAAAAACATTGTCTTACTTGTAAATACCTGTCTACGGTAGTTTTTATTTGTAAGTAACTGCTCACGATAATCATAGAATCACTTATTCTCAGCACTGGAAGAGAAATCAAAGATTGTGTAGAACAACTATGTAATGTTTAAATCCTTTCTGCAACCTCCAATTAATGGTCATTCAATTTCTGCTTGCATACCTGCAAAGATGGGGAGCACGTCACCTCACCTGAATCCCATTACCTTTTTGGCCATCCCTGACCATTTGGAAATTGTTCTATTTACTGAACTGAAATGAGTTTCCTAGAAACTTGCAACTATCAGTTATTGTTCACAGAATTATCAAATACCAGAACTGGAAAGAACCTTCTAAATGTCATATTCCAATGTTTTCCAAGTTCGCAAACCACTAGTGGGTTATAAAAACCAATTTAGTAGGGCATGACCAGCATTTTATAAAAATGAAATAGAATAGAACATCTGAGTACAACACCTGTAGTGAGGATACATTTTGTTTTGTGAGATTTTGTTTTACTTATAAATATATGTGTGTGTTTGTTGGGTTGCAATGAAAAATTTGATACCATTAGTCATTATAAAGAATTTAAAAGACACTAATATAGTTTACCCTTATTTTGCAGATGAGATATGTTAGACCCAGAAAAGTAAAAGGACTTGTCCAAGATCACACAACTGGCCAGGGGAAAAGTCCAGCTGGAATTCTCCTGACCTCCGTCTAGTCCTCATTCTGCTACAACATACAACATCAAATACCCAGGGTCTTGATGAGCAAGACTAATTTCTTTTCCATATATTGGTCCTTCAAATATTAGATAGACCTCTTACCTCCCATTGAGTTTCTCTTCTTCATGAGAAACATCCCTTATTTTTAAAAATAATGCCTCAAATGAAATGGTTTTGAAGCCCTTAATCATCCTCATTTGCCTCTTCTATCTATGCTTCAAATAGTTTCTACCCTTTTAAGTGTTCTACTCAAAACTAAAAAAATATTTAGATGTGTTAGTGTGGTCATCATCTCTATTATCCCAGGCACGCTGCCTCTATGAAGGCAATCTAAGTTTGCATTATCATTTTGGGAAGTCATATCATATCACTGAGTCTGGCTGAGTTTATTTTCAATTCAACCAGCTAATTGCTTTTACTCATGAAGAGAAGGAAGGAGGGGAGTGAGTCAGGACAGCAAGGAATGAAGCAAAGAAACTGGCCTTTGTTATGTGCCTACCGTACCCCAGGTACTTTCACAGTGTAAATTCCCTTCTCAGAAGAATTTTGTGCATCGTTATAGATAAATAAACTGGAATTAAGAATAGGATGTCAAGAAACTTGCCAAGATCACTTAAAATGGCAGAACCAAGGGTTGAAAAGGGATTTGAATATGGTTTGTTGTTCTACTATATGACCTTAACTCTCTCCATTATGAACCTAGAGAGTTGGTTGACAGGCATCTTATTTTTCTCACTGTACAAAGGTGGATGGATGGGGATGTCCCACCACTAAGTGTTCTGGTTAACGCCGGGTAGAGTTCTAATTCCATTGCCTGCTGCTGTCCTGATGACTCCTTAAGAATTGTTTTCCTACGCCTGGCTCACTCGACTTTCTCCCACTACTGTATTCCTACACTGTGGAACTATCACACTCTACCTGAGCCTTCTAGAATACACCAGTCAGACTTCTCCCTGGTTTCAACAAGAAATCCACTCATATAGTGCATTTGATCACTAGGGAGATTTTAATGCTTTAATGCGTATAGAAGTCCCTGCAGTGATAATGGGAAGGGTATATACGGTCTTCCCCATTTCACTGGCTTCATTTCAGCTTCCCCTCTCCCTAGCACAATTTTAAGAAATTATCCTCTTTGCCGTGTAAGGAGGTTCTACCCACAATCGAGTCCCTTGGGGACCTCAGATTCTTTCTCATGGAATTTATTCCAAATGAATGCAGCATTTTCCTTTCAAGAACTTCTAGTGAATATAATTTTCTCCCTCTTATTATGCCATTATTAAGTTTTATATTGTCATACAGTATTTATAAGAAGACCTTTTCTGCCTCAGTTTTGGCTGAGTCTACAAAAGCTGTGACTAATGAAGTAGACATCAAATACCCAGAAATCCTAGAGAGAGAGACTAGAGCCCACAGGCAGCGTGCAGACTACGCTAAGACCTTGTAGAAGTCTGCCCAGCACTGGTCTATCACGCGTCATGAGGGCATGAGAGAGCAAATTGGGGGAGGGCTGTTGCAGTTCTTGGGCACTGACTTCCTGCCCCCACGGGGAGGCGAGTGGCTTTATCTGTTTCAGTTCAAATTATGTGAGAGGAGCTTTAAGGCACCCTGTGGAGTTTGGGAACCTAAGGACTGGTGTTGGACTCTTGCCAGGAAAAGTCTAAGAGCAGGAGGGCAACAGGGCTCTGCCTGGAGACGGCTGCTCACCCACTGAGCAAGGGCAAAGGTCCACGCTTTCCATAGCCTGGGTGTGGGCCCTGCAAAAGGGAACTGGTCGGGGTTGTCTTGTCTCAGCAACCACCTTGTCCAAGGAAAGTCCTGGAGGGTGGACAGAAGAGCTGACAGCATAATTCCCTGGGGATAGGGGAGGAGTCTTAACTGGTCAGCTGTGACAAAACCATTTCCCAGTCAAGGGACTTGCAGGTGGAAGTCCCCAGGAGAGGATCTCTTAGGAAGCCACAAAAGCAGCCCACAAAAGAGAGGTAGCTTAGACTTCCGGCATGCTCAGAGAGTGCCAATGATGATGACCAGGTACCAGTCAAGACAGAACTCCTCAGCCTCCATTCCTCTTTTCATTCCACTTGCGCCATCCCCAGAGGGACTAGAAACCGGAGGGATCATAGCTACTGAGTGAGAGTGGAACTAGGAAATAGTGAAGAAGCTGACCCACTCATCCCCTCATTCCAGACTTCTAAACCCAAATCAGACCAGAGTTGGTTGGGGGTAGCGAAAGGCTTTCATTGGATGAGTTCAAAGTTTTGAAAATTACCCTGGACTGAACTGGGAGTTGTGTGATTATTAAGCTGGCCTAAACATTTTCATGCCTTAGAGAAGCAACTATTTGGTTACTTACTAGGAGCAACCTGAAACGCTATAGGACAGGTCCGTGATTTCATCCAGAGACAGTAAAGAATGGGTCAGTGGAGCAAGTTTAGAAGGGAATAGTGAGAAAAAATTTAAATTGTTCATTTTTTTTTTACATTGTCAATGCTAGTCGTTCAATTAGGAATGACCAAAACAGAAATATTGTGATAGCCAAAAAAGATATTTTGGGGTTTTGTTTTCTCTTTCTATGTCTTTGCTGTCCCATCAAGTTTCTTATCACTCACACATTTGATAAGCCATTTCCGTTAGAGTTGCAAGAAGTTATTTCCTAGGCTGGCCACTGGCATGGCCATGACACTGTATTCCAGTTGGGTTGTAAGAACAGTCTGCTGGGTGACAATGAATAAATTCCATGGGAGACATCTTGTATTTGTGTAACATACTGATCTGAGAGAAAGTACTTGCTAAATTATGAAATGCTATAACAAAGGCCAGTACTAATATGACTTTTCTTGTCATTGTTGCCACCTTCTGAAAATAGTTTGAAAATAGGTTTATAATGATTATAAACCAAGTGTCTTAGTCCACTCAGGCTGCTATAAAAAAAATACCACAGACTGGGTGACTTCTAAACAACAGAAATGTATTTCTCACAGCTCTGGAGGCTGGAAGCTGAGATCAGGGTGTCAGTGTGGTCGGGGGAGGGCCCTCTTCAGGGTTGGAGACTTCTGGGTGTGTTCTCACACGGCAGAAGGGACCAGGGAGCTCTGTGGGGTCATTTTTATGGGCACTAATCCCATTCATTGGGTTCCACTCTCACAATCTAAGCACCTCCCAAAGACCCCATCTCCTAATACCATCACATTGAACATTAGGATTTCAACACATGAATTTTGGGGGGACGTAAACGTTCAGGCCACAGCACCAGGGCACAGTTTTACAAACTCTCCATTCCTTTTTGTGAAGCAATAGCAGTAAAGCCACTAAATATACAATCTTGATTATTATTTTAGCTGAAAGTATTACTTTGGGAGAGTAAGTGGCTATTTTAAATTTATTCTAAGATAAGTATTATATGTCTATTTCCTGGACTATAAAATCTATTATGGCAAGGATTACAACTTTTACTTAATTATACTCAGTACTTGGCAAAGTGTCCTGGGCATGCCCTGAAGATGCTAAAAGGAATTCTGCATGTTAAGTGTAAACCCGCGGCTCCCAGCTCCATTCTACCTTACTCAGAGTCACTCAAACTCGTGTGCTTGCTTCCTTTAAATAATGTCAATATCCTATCCCAGACAAACTACAATATTTAATGCCATTTGAAGTTCTGTTATGAAGGGGTAAAAGTTCCTCTTTAAGAGGATATTATCACTCAATTTCAGAAAGGTGCTGTTCAATTTCAAAGACCAGTCTTACACAAATATAATGTTATAAAACACAATCCTAGATATTGCAAATGTCACTGGGGACATTGTAAAAGAAGCTTACTTTTATTCATTTGAAAAGATTCTTTTTCGTATTTCATTTACATTCTAGCTTATTGTCTTAACTGGGTTCTCTCAAAAGTAGACACAGAGACAAGGACTGAATTGCAGGTTGTTTATTTGAAAGTGGATCCCAAGAGATACCAGAAGGGGAGTGAGGAGACAGAGAAGGGAGGGCAACCAAATAAGAGCGTGCTTGAGCTCTAGTCCCCGGAAGCTTCGGGAGTCAGGAAAGCACACCTCACAGTCATCTCAACAAGAATGTGAGGAAGTGGCCCTGGGTGGGGGCTGCTTCCTGGAGCACTGACTATCCTGGGTCTGCCCTGGCTCAGCTCATGGGGCTCCCACAATCAGAACAGAAGAGCCCCAAGTCAGCCACAGATCTCGGCTCTGAAGAGACTCAGATCGAAGAGGGAAATGGCAGGGGAACACAGGCCAGACACTGACAGCGTTTGCTACACTTGGGCTAATAAGAAATTAAAAGTCAATGCTAAAATGGGGAACGGTGCCTGCTGCAAATCACCAGACCCTGTCAGTTTCAAGTCACTACCTCCTTTCTTGAGGGGAGCAGAATGGGCAAAGGTGATGTTCAGAAACCAATACATTTGGATTAATGAAGCTCATAAAGATCAGACGACACTTTGTGAAGCACATTAAATCTGCACAGTGAATGGTCACAGGACCCCCAAATAAGGAAATAAAAGGGGCCAAGCCAGAACTAAGGTTAGGTATGAGCTAGAGGCGAGCAGGAAGTCTGGGAATGCGTGAGTGGGTGTGTCTGTGGGTGCATAAACCCTACATTCAAAAGAGTTTGAAAAATCGGAAAGATTTTACATTCCATTGTGAAGAATTTGGTGAGAATATTTTTTATTTTAAATATATATTTAAGAATAGGACAATTTATAAACAGGTTGAAAGTTTTTCCCCTCTATGATGATCTGTGAATTTGAATCTTGGCGACCTACAAACTAACAAATGTCCAGGAGCAAATGCTCCATTCATTGCCAAGGTAACATCTAGAAACCTCTGTTCCATCCTATGAACAACTGTAGCAACCCGAGGATCTAACTTGGTGCCTCATAAATGATTGCTCCTGACGTTAATTTCTAAATTCTACGAAAACTCCAACTCACAGGATTTTTTTCTTTTATTCCCCTCTGGTATTTTCTGCTGCTCCCCAGCTGTTTGAAACATGTTGTGGCTTTGACTTCTTCAAACTACCTCCTGTGATGCAGATTACCTTAATTGCTTGTTTGTGGAACGTTCAGAAACAGAATATGCTGTAACAATTACCAGTAGGTGAAGGCTGACACTTTACATTCTTTGTTATTCCATTAGAAGTTTGTTATGACTTCTTGTTTGGCTTTTTTTCCCACTGGAAGTCAGAATATCCTTTGAAGTTTTGTGATCACAGTTGTATCATCCCCCTAAAGGATCACATCATGGTCAGAGAAAAGGCTTGTTTCCTTTCAAACAACATTCACCCACCCTTTATTGAGCACCTGTTATGTACCAGACACTAGTCTATATGTAGGGGATACAGATGTGAATGCATCAGACTGGGTCCTGCTTCAGTGGTACCTACATTCTAGTGGTGGAAACAGAAAATAAACACATAAACAAGTCAATCTGGGAGGTAATTTCACATAATGACAATGCTATGAAGAAAATAAAGGAGCAACCAATGGTATCTTTTTTGTTTTTTGGTGTTTTCTCTCCGCAGAGCTATTTTATGCACACATAAAAAGTGCAAATATATATTCTATTTTCCTTCCTTTTATGTGCAAATGGTAGCACATGATATATACTTATTACTGCCTTGCCTTCTCTGTTTAGCCATGTATCTTAGAGATCATTTCTCATCAGGACTTAATGAATTTCTTTGTTGTTGTTTATAGGCTATCCAGCATTTCATTGTACGGTAGTACATAACATATTTCACCAGACTTCTTTTGATGGATATTTAGGTCATTTCTAGTCTTTTGCTTTTACAACCAATGCTGTAATGAGTGTCTTTTTACATAATTTTGAATCCCTTTTACATGATTTTGCACATGCAAAGGTGTAACTATTGGGTAGTTTCAGAGAAATATAATTGTTAGATCAAAGGTACATAAATTTATAATATTTAAGAGACTGTGTTTTATGTCATAACTCTTATGAACAGGTAACATGCACACATAGTAACTCTTCAAAAGGAACAAAACTGCATATGAGGCAAATTAAGTCCTCCTGACGCCTCTTACTCCTAGCACCAAATTCACTTCTCCGGAAACAAGTTCTAACCTATCTCTTGTGTATCATTTCAGAGACATACGTATATATATTATCTAATGTATATTGTTATAATATACATACATGTACTCTATTGTCTCATCGTTGCATTCCAGCCTTACAGCACCATCACTCTGGGCATCATTAGGAAAAGTGCTGGTTCCGTTGACTCTCCTTATTCCTTTCTTTGTTCTGTGGGAAGGGCAGCTCTGAGTCTGAAGTCCTATATTGTCCTTGGCCACAGTTTTCTGAACCTGTTCCAACATATTCTTGTTTCCTTTCGTGGGTGGTGCATATCGGTCATCCTGGGATCCTCCTTAATTATCATCCTAAGGATTCCCTCAGCTCTGTGTACGGGTGTGTGTTTGCATCTGAGTGTGCTGTTTCTTCGATCACCCGTGTTCTTGAAGTCTTCTTTACTGGTTTGTTCTTTAGGTGGTACACAGCCTTTAATGGTTCCCTGAGAAAGAGTTTGTAGGAGGTAAATTTTTTGAGACATTGCATGTCTGAAAATGTTTTTATTCTATCTTCTCACGTAATGGGTTGTTTGGCTAAGTACAGAATACTAAGATAGAAAATATTTTTTTTCAGAATTTTGAAGATATTCTTCCATTGTCTGTGAACTTCTAGCGTTGCTCTTGAAATCAAAAGCAATTTTAATTACTAATACGTTGTAAGTGAACTTCTAGTTCCTCTCTGGAACTCTTAGGATCTTCTCATTGATCCCAGCGTTTTGTAATTTCACAATGATGTACCTTAGTGTGGGTCTGTTTGTATCCATTGTGCTGAGCATTAAGGGGCTCTCTCAATGTGGAAAAATATGTTTTTCAGATATTGGTAATTTCCTTAAATTATTTCATTGAGTATTTCCTCCCTCCACTTTCTTTATTCTGTATTTCTGGGTTTCTCATTATTCAGATGGTTCAGGTTCTGAACTGATGGTCTTCCAATTTTGTTAACTTTTTATTCTTGTTTTCTATTCTTGTCTTTTTACTTGGGCTCTGAAAGATTTTCTCAATTTTATCTCCAAAGCTTTCCATTGATATTTTTCTCCTCTGCTTTCATGTTTTTAATTTCAAAAACTCTCTTTTGATCTATGAAGGTTTCTTTCTTATACCATTCTGTTCCTGCCTCATGGTTGCCATGCAAGCAGATGTCCCACCATTTCCTTGCCCTCTCTCCCAGGGAAAGATGCACCCTGCACATATAAAAGAAAGTTGAAGTAGGGGATTGTGATGGGAGACTGGGAGCTAGAAAGCTTGGAATTGTGATCACGGACTGAGATTTTAATAATTGGTGAAAAAACTACTAGGCTCAGTTAAGTTCACTGGATTAGAATAGATCAAATTATCTTCTCTAGCTGGGTTAGATGTTCAAAGCCAAGAAAATATATGCAATCATAAAAAACAAAAATGAGCCTAATGTTTATACATATATGAGGAGTGATTCTCTAATCCACCTGTTTTTCATATTATCAGCCTATTTCTGCAGGTTTTTGGGTGATGTCCAAGTTCCCACATGCCTGTCATGGAGCAGAGTGCTATGAGATTCCTTACTTATGTAGAACTGTGACAATGATGGGTAGCTGATCGCAGAGTGTCCCTGTGCTCCTTTCAAGTGGCTGATCAGCCGGAGAATGTGTATCCCATCTCTCTCCTGTGTCTAGGTGGGGTCACGTGATTAATTCTCTCCCAAACGGTGTGAACAGAAGCGATACATGCTATTCCCCTGTATCACCATCCCATGTCACCACCATTTGAGGTGTTAATATTGGGTGCTTATCCTCTGTACTCATTCTCCTCCCCATGCTACAGGAGGGAAGCAGCCTGGATCCGAGTCATCACTTGGAAGAAAACCTCATTTCAAAATGAGTCATGAATAACAAATAAATGTTCAAAATTGTCTTAAGCTGTTGAGGTTGTTAAGGTTGTTTATGGTGATAGTCTGTCCTGATAAATACGTACATAGACTTATTTTGTCTACTTACGTAAATAGCTGATGCCTAGGGCCTTGCTCCTTGTGTTACTGAGATTGCCACCTGTGAGAAAGATCACAGATAGTCTTACATCTAGGTGCACATGAAATTTTGTAGGCACATTTTACAAAGCTCCTACGGTGGAGCTATATCCCACTGTAAAAAAACACAGTATATGAAAGTCCAGACATACCAATAGATAAAACAGATAATTATCCTCATCACACAAGAGGATTATTTACTTCATTGAACATCCACCTTATCATTAAAAAAAACCCTGATCAGGCTTCCTTAGGACATTTGGAAATATAATTTAACTTAATAAGACATGTATTACTTCAATCCAAGGCCCCCAGCTCATGCTTCCCATGAGCCATCCAGTTCCCTTGGAATGTGGCGCACCTGGGATTCCAGAGGCCCTGGCAGGGCCGTTCCTTCTTGCTTGACATTCCTTCCAAGCACTCATCACGTTGGCAGGTGACACTACAGGATACCCCTCTCAGGAGGACAAACTGGGCAGGAACAATGAGAATTCCCAACCACCTTAGGCTCAGAACACCCAATGACCTCTTATGGGACTTTGGGCTCTAGATCCCTTCTCTGGATTGTGTCTGGAAGCCCTCTGATTTTTGTAACTTTCCAGAACATCACAGAACGTGCCTACTTCAGTTCCCTTCAAGACTCCCCCAGGACACTCCCTCTTAACATTTGTGCCCAGTCACTCCCATAGGCTTGCTCCACAAACAGCAAGCCCTTAGCTCTGGAGATAAGTAAGAAAAGTCTCTTAGAACCATCTCACCTCTACTCTCCACTTTTTGACACTCTTTGGGATTTTGGGAGAGGTTGAAGAAGTAAAAGGAATTTCCAAATTGCTGTGGATTAATGGACATTCCAACTTTCCTGAACCTTCACAACAGATCAAGACATTTGTGGATAATATTTGAGTATCATGATATTTCTAGAAATCTACCTATTATAAAATATGTACAACTCTCAATAGTAACAGCTAATATTTATTAAGTACTTACTATGTGCTTTGTACTGTTCGAGTGTTTTACAAGTATTAACTCATTTAGTCCTCATAATTATTCTCTATATGTTTAAAAAACAATGGTTAATTGCCCAATAAATGTTGACAGGTTTCATCCAGTCCACTTTATCCAGATGGTGTCTTCCTGTCATCATGATTCTTCTGTCCTGGGGAATCCAGCCATTTCTGGGTTTCTGGCTCACAGGCCTTGCTCATCTGGCCTCTGACTAAACCAGGTTGTGACAATTAATTATAGTTGTTTAGATTCTCTGTCTACAGTCTCTGCCACATACTCTCCCAAACCAGCCCCTTCCCTTCTACACATCTTTTCCCTCAGTGGTAAAAAAAGTATATACCATACACGTGATTTGTTATTTGCACAATGATTTTTGATATCATAGAATCATAAGCTTTTAGAAGTAGGAAGAACCTCATAAAACTTTTTACAGATATGGAAACTGGGCTCATAGAGATGAGGTTACTTGCCAAGGACTATGTAGTTGGTTTAATTGTTTAGCTGGTACTAGACTTCAGACAGATTGCTTCCAAGTCCCTCCTTATCACTCCACGCTCAGGACAAGAGAAGAAGACCTTCATCTTAAAGCTCGTCTCAATCCATGAAGTGAGTAAAAGGAAAGCCACTCTCTCTCTCTCTTTCTCTTGTTCTCTATTCTTCCATCTGTCCTTCCATCTTCTAAATTGCGTAGGTAAATGTTTTCAAAGTTCAGCTGGGCATAAATTTCATGTGGTCATAACTGTCATATTGCCAATTAATATGGAAGTATCTAGTGATCATGTCACTACTGTGACTGTTTATTTATAAATGATGAAAAATGCAATGACTGCAAAAATTGCATACATTTCTGTGCATGTTGTTATTTAATCTCAGAATTTTATACTTTTTTTGGTATTTGTTTATCTTTTTTGAGGGTTAGAAGTTTTAAAATGTGAAAAAAGGGTTGAACCGTGTACAGGAACTCTAAGAAACCATACCGGAAATGCTAATGAGGAAAGATCAAATGGACTATCAGGCTGAATCACCAGCCTAATAGTTGGTGATGATGAAGATGGATAGAAAAATTGAATAATGAAAAAAATAATTTGAAACTTTAAGAAGAGGAAAATGCAATGGGTGATCAAATAGTATACAAGCTTCAGAGCATTATGTAGGAAATATGTTAAAACTGAAAGCTTGAGAATGGAAGATTTCGGGAATGACCTTTAAATATATTGAATAAATTCCCTCAGTGCTGTCAAGACGAAAAGGCTTCCTCGAGCCCACTATCTGAGACAGCTGCTCAATAATGAAATTGTTGTTCATACACGTGAAGAAAATAACTTACAAAATACATGCTACAGAGCACAACTCAGCAATGACTTTCGTATAGCAGGATACCAAGATGAAGTCACCACCTGGAAATAGTCCAGGCTCTTTGCAAATATTTTACCAGATAAACAAATGCATCAATATTTTATTAATAGTTATTAAGTTCTGCTTAATGCATATGTTATACAGTGTATGGCTAATTTATTGTTATTTCCCATAAGGAGAAACAAAAATTCCAACGAGTGTTTGGCAGAGCAACTAACCTACTAGGAGCCCACGTTCTGGGATCCTGACCAAGTCCAGAGTGACCTCAGAGTAAGAAGAGCTAAAGAAGGGATAGTCGGGCCTGAAACACAGGTCATATAAGATTTTAGATTTCTTTCCTAGGTTTTTACTCCCTCTGTTGACCTCAGGATCAAGACTGAGTTCAGGAGTCAAGTTTTAGATGGAACATTGATAAACCTGAGGAAATACAGGGTAATAATGGGGAAACATCTGGGGCCAAGGATGATCCAGTGACCAAGTCATAGGATTGACGGAGCTGGATTCATCACTCAACAGAGAATAATGGTACTTCTGCAATATACCAGAGAGTGAACCACACTCTGGGGATACAGCAGCGAGCAAGGCAGGAGAATGCCCTTCTTCATGGAGCTACATTTTAGTGGTAGAGACAGACAAGTGAATAGATGATTTTAATGTAGTGCATTAATATTTACAGTGTGGATTAAGAGCAGAGTGCCATGGGAGATGTGCCTGATTCAGCTTTGTGAGGGGAATGGTGGGGGATGAGTCTGAAAAGATGAGCAGGACTGATCCAGTTGATGAGGAGAGAGGGCATTAAAGGCAGAGGGCTTGTATTAAGGTCCACATGGGAGAGCAAGATGAGTTTAGGAACTCAAAGTATTTCAGAGTTTGATAGATATTGTGTAAAAGAGAAGGAATGATGAGTGATGAGCCTGGAGAAAGAAACAAGGAATAGGTAATAAGGGGCTAAGAGGGTTTAAAAGTTGAGCTTGAAAGCAGTAAGAAGATATTCGAGTTTTTTTTTTTTAAAGAAGATGTCTATGTTGGAAATATTATTCAGTCTAATGTGTTAAGAATGGATTGGAGGAGGCAAGACAGGAGGTAGAAAGTTACCCCAGGACACCAGGAATAATTCCAGGGAAAGGATGTAATGGAAGTGAGAATGGATAAGAATGGGCAGTTACCAGATGCATTAAAGTATACAACTTGATGACACAACTTGATGTTTGATACCACTTGACACAACCTGGTGTTTGGTAAGATGACAGGCAGACGTCTTCAAATATTTGAAAGTCTGTCATTTGAGGGTTCTTATGGCCCTATGGCAAAAGTGGAGCCATTGGGTGGAATAGAGTTTTATAAGCAGACAGAACTTCCAAACAAGAGGCATCATTCAACAATATGGTGGGCTGACTTTGGAGGCTGTTCGGTCCTGGTAATTACTGGACCCCACGGAGATTTCAAGTAGAAGTTGGAGCAAATGCCTGTCAAGGATGCTATGGAGGATATTCCTACATAGCGCTTGGTCTTAGTGACTTTGAAAGTCTACCAGAATTCTGAGATTCTGTCATGGTTGATATGACTCCGTATCTCATCCCCCAAGATTGTCTCCAGGCAAGGAATAACGTCCTGGTATTCACGTAGCACTCTTGGCTTGTTGGATCTGCTCTTCTTGTTCTGAAATGGAGGTATTTAAGGAAACATGGGGAGGACCAGAGAGGTAATTAAGGTATTAAAACTTGCTTTTCTCTACCAAAGCCATTTTGAGCTTATGTTCTATGTCAGCCCAACATGGTGACTCTAGGGTGCAACGATGAGGTCGGGAATGAACCCAAATCTCTTAGCTTCTGATTCACTGTGCTCTGCCCTCTGGATTATTGATTCCAAATGTTAAGATCTGGTTTGAGCAGACATTAACAGCATATAATCCATGAAATTTCTTAACTCTGGTATCCTCCAGATGTTGCTGCAACAACATAATGTAAAACAGACAAAACACCAAGGGAAATTTCACAACAGTCAAACCACAGTGTAGATACATAGCTTAGGCAGTGAATACTGACATGAAGGAAAAGCAAGTGCATTCATCCCTGGATCTAACTTGTGTATTTTTTTCCCTAAAGAGTCTCAAGTCTCCAACTCATCAACTCATGCTGTTGTTTCTTCAGTATTAGAAAAATTGGGTCATATTTTCGCCCCTCCTCCCATCCTAATTCATAACAGTTGCCTTGCCTAGTGCAAGCTATTTGAAGGTACAAATTTCTATGACATTAATTTTAACTTGGGTATAAATACACACAGATTTTCAACAAGATAAATCAACAAGCTCACTAAAATGGGTATATTTCATGGCAGAAATCTAAACTTTGGAGAATAAAATCTTTAACAATTTCTAGGAAACTGTTACTATTTTTACTTTATGAGCCTTCATTGGAAGCAGAATTTACCTTCCACTTCAGGCACCAAAATACCTTTCTCATCCTCCTCTGCTGCTAATGTGTGCAGGCACAAGACCAAGTCTACCAGTAGAAGTGCCCCAGACTTTGAAATAAGAGCTAGTGGAGCCCAAGAAACACCCATTTTGGTGGAAGTGGCAGAGTAGCAAGACTGAATTTCCAGGGAAGTGATGGCAGTGAGGATCATGTTGGTCTCCAATACCCACTACCAGCCAGCTGGTGGTACAGGCTGCAGCATGTAGCGCTTGAAGGCATTGGCAATGGCCGCCTCACCGGTTCCTCCAGGTGATTTGGACCGTTATTCCCGACCGCACTGTTTGTGAGTCTGGTTATCATCCTTCTTTGGTGATTATGTGTACTACTCAATATTCTTAAAATAAATTCAATTTCTGTTTCAAATCAGTCAGAGTTGATTTCTGTTGCTGCGACTAATAATCCTACTCAAAAGAGGACAATGCAAAGGAATTTTGTGGTTTAGTGATCTAATTTTAGAACAGTAAACATGAAAAAATTTACATTGACAAGGGCTTTTTCTGTTCACCATTAAACTCTCTCTAATTAAATAATTGTTCACATGTTATATAGGAAACAGGATAAGGAGAGTTGAGTACAGTGGAGTTGCTTACTCTTCTGTCATTGTAAGCAGGCCAAAGACTCAGGAAGAAAATGCATGGAATGGAAACTAATTCATACTAAAGTATAAATTACTCTACTCTATGACTAATTTGCATTTGAAAATAGAAACTTGTATTTCAACCAGATCTTTAATTAAGGCACAGTGAAAAGAGTTTTAGCAAGTTAATTGGGCCAGTTATCTCATTCCACTTCAAATATCCTAGCTCCCCAGAAAAGAATCCCATATAGGAACAGACATGAGGAAAGAGATGGTGAGGTAGGGAGGGGCCTCTCATTTTCCCCAGAGTTTCCTTCGCTAGAGCTTTACCCAGAGAACGGTGTCCTTTGGTCTACTTTGGAAGGTGGGAGTAGAGTCAATTGCTAAATATGTAAATATCCTGGGGTAAAACACTGAAATCTCTCTGGTCACAAGGGACCCCGGAGAGCTTTGACTTGTGTTAATAGAGTTATTCTCTTGACACCCTGGCTGCTTAGAGTGAACTGTGGAGTTAAGGAAATCGTGCGATCACCATTCTTTGTCGGATGAAGATACTGTTTTCATTGGTTTTACTTGTTTGTTTAATTAATGTTGTCAGCATTTACTGAGAAATAATGTAAGATTATTTTCATATGTTCCTAGTTAGTCTTCAAGACCCAGGTTCCTCATCTGTTTAAATAGAGGTTTCTACCTTTATCGGGGCTGTTACTGTGTGAAAAGACGCTGGCAGAAGGGGGCTCCTGGAATGAGACAAGCACTTTCAGGGTTTAAGGTTTCTCGTCAAGGTGGAAACCCTTAAACAGCTTGTCTTGAATAGAGCAAGCAGCAAATTTGATAATTATGTTTCTCTCATAGGGGTCATTAGCCAGAATTTGGTTTTCATTTTCTTCTAGTGAAATAATTACAAAGAAAACTTTGATTTCACTGATTGATTGATTCATTCATTCATCCACTCAACAAAAAATGTGTACCGAGACCCTCCAATGTGCTAGAGTCTATGCTAGGCATTGAGGATTCAAAGATAGATGAGCCACAATCCCATATCTTCAGGAGCTCAAGACGTTTAGGCTCACGTATGCTACGTGGCTGTGGGAATTTTTCAGTTACATGCGTGAGAATAGCTTTACATTCTTGCTCCCACTTTCGAAAGTGCCCACTTTCTTGCTCCCACTTACTGAAAGGACTTTAAGAGTTATGCTCATGGTGGGGGAGTTACTAATGTAGTTCTCATTAGTGCAAATGGGAAAGAGGTGTAAATCCACAGTGATCCAGCTAAGAAAACACACACTCCTTCTTTGACTTCTGTTGTTTGTTTCTATTTGTTCCGGGTTGAGTCAGAGAAATAATCAGGAAAATTATATGTGTTCAATTGCCCGGTTGCTCCGGAACCCTTGGAGTATCTAATCACAGTTAATAATTAAAACAAAGCAAGGAGACTCAAATGCCGGATTTAAGTACTATCAGGAGGGAAAGAAACCATTTGAAGGGGAGAGTATGAGGAGTGCTTTGTGGTAGATAGATTTTTACAGACAGAAATATGGTCTATAAAGGGAGAATGTTCTTTTACGACAGATGTAGATCATGGCAGATCAATCAATCAATATATATGAAGCTCCTACTGTGTCCTCAGCTCTGTGTTAGACCATATGGGGGACAAAGGATACGTTTCACAGTCCATCAGGGAAGACAACTAACAAGCTACAATCATGTGTCACTGAACGATGGGGTTATGTTCGGAGAGATGCGGCCTTAGGCAATTTCTTTGTGCAAACATCACAAAGTGTACCTACACAAACCTCGATAGTATAGCCCACTATACACCCAGGCTACATGGTACTAATCCTATGGGACCACCACCATACAAGCAGTCCATCATTGACTAAAACCTTGTCTTGTGGTGCATGACTGTGTATGTGATTAAAACAGAAAATGGGGCCTGTGGTTTAAAAATGGAAAAGGGTATTTGAAATAAGAGCATTGACAGAAAATGCAGGACATGTAGTCATAGTTTTAGATAATATCAGTTGTCCCGATATCAGTTATTCAGGTAATATAAGCTGTGGTGCAGCAACAAATAACGACCAAATCTTAGTGGATTATAACAATAAAGGTTGGGGGCCCTTTTCACATCTCCTGGCTCTGGGATCCAGGCTGATGGAAGCCACCATCTTGAACATTACTCTCAAAGGAGAGAGGAAGCTCTGTAGGATCATACAATGACAATCAAATACTCCCTTTTACAACTCATTGGGAAGTCCTAGTCTTGTGGTGCCATTCAACCATGAGGGCCCAGGAAATATAATCATATTATATGTCCTGAAAACAGATAGTTAGAAATATTAGGTGAATAGCACTAATGACTATGACTCTGACCTCACCAGGCAGTGTTCAAATGAGGACACACTAAAAGTTGTATTCAACACGATGCCCCTCACCTGTGTAAGAGTTTACTGAGGGTCTCGTGGTCCTCACACTTGGGCGTGCATTGGAATCACCTGGAGGGCTTGTTAAACTATAGATTACTGAGCCCCACCTTCACAGTTCTGGATTCAGTACTGTGGAATGGGACTCAGAAATCTGCCTTCCTAATAAGTTCCCAGAGAATACGGATGCTGCTCATCTTGGGACTGCACTTTGAGAGCAACTGGTCTAGGGAAATCCAATGGAAGGTTTCTCTCTCAAGGCCTCAGTAAAATCATATCAAACGTTAGAGCCTGACTTGTGTTCTGGGGAATGGTTGGAAGGTTTAGATGCCCCAGCCAGAGGGATAGCAGCTTTCAGAACCCACAGGGTCTGACCCAGCCTCATCAGGTGACTTTAGGGTCTGCCTCTCTCCTTTTCTCTTTGGATGCCTCCTTATGGCAGAGAACACCTTCCTCTCACTGGCTGGGAGATTCCAGAAACACATCTTCAGATTCCATGACCAAGAAAATGAGACCCAGAGGAAAGAATTTGTTCCCCGTCTTCCTTCTAAGGTCAGGTTTCCAAGTTATCATTTCCTCCGTGGGACCCTCCTTTTCCCAGGATCATTGACAATTTAAAAATATCCATGTCCTTATTGGGACACCCTGACCCAAACCCACAAATCACAATCACATCAGAAAATGATAATGCCACATCCTTAAAAAAGATAACAGATGGGCCGGCTCCGTGGCCGGGTGGTTAAGTTTGCGAGCTCTGCTGCGGCGGCCCAGGGTTCGGATCCTGGGTGCGGATATGGCACCGCTCGTCAGGCTCTGTTGAGGTGGCGTCCCACATCCCACAAATAGAAGGACCTGCAACTAAGATATACAACTATGTACGGGGGGGTTTGGGGAGATAAAGTAGAAAAAAAAAAAAGATAACAGAAAGTGAGGAGGGATGGGGTGCGAGGCTATTTCCATTGCATCTCTCCCTCTGTATTACAAAGAAAGCACAGCTCCTTTGATTTTAAATATTTTCTTGAATCTGGGTTATTTAGACTTACCTTATGTGGGTTATTAACCCTTCAGTTCAGGTGGAGCTCTACCAAGCCCGCCCAAGTTTCTTTTTGGGGTCCTCCCTGCTGGTCTTCCTCCTAGTTCTTCCTGCACTCTTCTGGTTCTCAAACTTCTGGTTTCCCGTGAGCATCAGCTCGCATGAGAGCACACTAACTGCTGGGGAACAGGCGAGGGTGAGGCGTCGTGCCGTCTAAAGGAGACATCAGACAGCTAGTAGAAGCGTAGCCGCCTACCGCACACACCCTCTGCACAGCCACACAGAGCACTGAGCTCTGCAGAGTCTCTGTTTGGCCTCTGCTTGACATTTGCAAGGATGTCTAGCCCATTTGAGTTGACTTCCAGAAAAAGAAATACCTGCACTGGAGGTGCATTTAAAGCTCTACCTCCTGTAATGCAGAAAACTGTAGCTTTGAGACGGCAGTTTTCCTGGCTTCTATCACCCCTGCTAGGGTTTCAGAATCTTAAGGCTGTTTCAAGCCAGAGCTCAGGCTCAAGGTCCCACGGGCTCCCCTTTCGTAATAGTCTTTTCAAATATAACAAAATAAAATAAAAACAAAAACCGCTTTTATTCTGAACATAACTTGGAAATAGTAGCTCGTTCCTGTGACGTCAGCAGGGAGAGGATCACTCTTACTTTCTGTCATACTATCTATTCTTTCTCCCAGGATTCACCAGAGTGGTACATTTGTTAGAATTGGTGAACCTCTGTTGACACATCATTATCACCCAGAATCCATAGTTTACATTAGGGTTCCCCCTTGGTGGTGTACATTCCGTGGTCTTGGACAAATGTATAATGACATGTATCCACCATTATAGTGCCATACAAAGTAGCTCCAATTGCTGTAAATCCTTTGTGTTCTGTCTGTTCAACCCTCCCTCCCCAAAAATCCCTGGCAACCGCTGATCTTTTTACTGTCTCCATAGTTTTGCCTTTTCCAGATGTCACATCGTTAGAATCATGCAGTATGTAGCCTTTTCAGATTGGTTTCTTTCACTTAGTAATATGAGTTTAAATTTTCTCCACGTCTTTTCATGCCTTGATAGCTCATTTCTTTTTAGTGCTGAATAATAGCCCATTGTCTGGATGTGCTACAGTTTATCTCTGCATTCACCTACTGAAAGACATCTTTGTTGCTTCCAAGTTTTGGCAATTATGAATAAGGCTGCTATAAACCTCTGTGTGCATGTTTTCATGTGAACATAGTTTTCAACTCCCTTTGGTAAATACCAGGGAATATGATTGCTGGATCACGTGGTAAGAGTATGTTTAGCTTTGTAAGAGACTGACAAATTGTCTTCCAAAATGACTGTACTACTTTACGTTCCCAGCGGTAACAAATGAGAGTGCCTGTTGCCCCACATGGTCGCCAGCATTTGGTGTTGTCAGTGTTATGGATTTTTGCTATTCTAATAGGTGTGTACAATGTTATTCTACACATTATTATTTTAACTGTTTTAATTTGCATGTCTCTGATAACATATGATGTTATTATTGTTTTAATTTGCATTTCCCTGGTGACATATGATATGGATGATCTTTTCATACACTTATTTGTCATCTTTATATCTTCTTTAGTGAGGTGTCTATTAAGATCTTTTGCACTATTCTAATTTTTAAAATTAAGAGTATAATTGTTTGTTGTTGATGTCTAGAAATGCGATTGTCTTTCTTAGATTGAACTTACATCCAGAAACTTTGCTAAATTCTCTAGTTAATTTTAATGTTTCTCTGTAGACTCTTTGAGTTTTCTATGTAGGCAATTTTATCTAAATTGTGACAATTCTGTTTGTTCCTTTCCAACTAGTGTGTGTTTTATTTTTCTCTTCTGCTATGCTGGCTAGAGCCTCCAAGAAAATATTGAAGAGAAGCAGTTATTCTTGTGTTATTTCTAATAGGAAAGAGAATGTTTTCATATTTCACTCTTGCATATGATATTTATGGACGATGCACTTTGTCAGATTAGCGAAGGTGCCCTCTCTTCCCACTTTAATGTTTCTGTCAGGAATGAGAGTTAATATTTGAATGTTTTTTCTGTGTCTATTGAGATCATACTTTCCTCTTTTTTCAATCATTTAATATGGCACATTATAATAATAACTTGTATAATGTCAAATCAAACCTAAATTTCGGGAATAAATCAATTCAGTCACAGTTTGACAACACTTTTCTTTAGAATTTTGTGTTGCTATTCCTGCATGAGACTGGCTTATAATTGTCCTTTCCTGTATTATCCACGTCCCATTTTGATATCCAAGAGTATTAAGATTCACGAGTATGTTTATGAAAGATAAACACTGACTATTAACAGTGATTATGACTAATCAATTAAATTAAAAGTGATTTTGTTTTCTTTTTAATTCTCTGCATTTTCTACTTTTCCACAATAAGATATTATGTATGATCACAAATTGTTCGTGTAAACAGACATAATCACACTCATACACATATAGCCTAACACAAGGTTTGACTGTTGATCCCAAGACACTTGATTGTCTATACTTGTGCTGGATTTTGGGGTGCTCCCTGGTGTGGGAGAATAGAGCGGCAGGCAAAGTCCTTTGGGAATCCTCAAACCTAACATGGCTTCCCAGATGCACTGCAGTGAAATGCAGGGGACGTGGAGGCCCAGGTTTGAATATGTAGTAACAATCTGTGTGACCTTGGGCCCATCCGTCTAACTCCTTTGAGCTTTAATTTTCTCACTTGTAGAATTAAGAAAATAATTCATACTCACACTTACCTCATAAGGTTGTTAGCATTTTGTAAGTATAGTGAATGTGGAAGTGCTTTATAACTTAATTTTAATTTATCTTCACATATATCCTATGTTTATGAACACGTGTATATATACATTGTGTGTGCAGATAAAGTCAAAAGAAAATCATTTAAGGGACTGAAATAGAGGCCAGTAAGCCTTTATCCAGCGGATGTTGATTCAGGGAGCACCTGAAGACCCGGCGACTCCCCGGCAGAAGCAGGGTCAGAGTTTCACAGGATAGGGAGAAGTGAGCCCTGTCCTTGTCATTTTGGCTTAGGCAGCAGTTTATAACTTGAACTGAGACTCGTAGTTGGGGGTCATTCTTATTTTGTGCTCCTTGCTTGATAACCACAAGAAGAGTATTTTTCAAGAACTATTTATTCAATTCTTACGGTTTATTGGCTAGTCAAAGCTCATGTGGTAGGAGAGGAGGTGAGCAAAAGGAAAGAAGAGGAGGTGAAGGTAGAAGGAAAGAGGAAACCAGTCACGCTCTATTGTGTTTGTTTTAGTCCTTTTCCAGTAGACAGATAGATATAGACTGAGAGACAAATAGATACAGAAAGGAAAACAAGAACCTCATGAACGTAAAAGTCAGTATTCCCCACCTCTGTTTCTTCATGCAGTACACGCTCCTCACTCCCCACAGCATGCACATCTCACTGTGGCTCCTAGAAGGAAGAACAGACGCTTCCGGATTGCTTGGTGTAGAGATTACATACAATGGAAAAAGGAATAACAGCAAAAAACAACATGATAAAGAGTCTTAGTTAACCTTTTAAAAAAAGGAGAGAAAGACAAACTGTGAGGCTTGAAATCGGAAGAGTTGTAAAGTATGGAAAGGAAAAAGTAGGGGAAAAAGTTTCGGGAAACAACCATCGTTGCTGTAAATGAAACTGAGCTGGCAGCGATGGGGAGAGAAAATTATCAAAGGGTTGTCTGTGCGTGAAGTCTCAACGGACTAGGTGAAGACTGAAGAGCTTAAGGTAATTTCTGTCTGCTAATCAGAACCAACTGTTTCTTTTAATACGACACTGTCCTGAGACTGGACCACATGAGGCCTCAGTCAAATTTAGGTTATTCATAAAAAATTTGCTCTGGGAGTAGAAGGCTTAAACAAAACATAGCGTATAAATTTGCCAATTTTTCTTTGCTTACCTGGGACATTAGGCAGATATTGGCCTGTGATATAAGGAGACGAGAAGGGACAAGTCTCACTGAATTATTCCCACCAGTCATTATTGTTAATCAAAGCAGAGTTATTTCGTAGAAATACAAGACAAGAACTTCCCCCTGAACTCCCATCTGTTCCACAGGAGCCCTCCACTGTGGTCCAAACCTCATCAAAATCATTCTTATTCAGAATTTTTAATATCACTACATACTCAAGGGTTCTCCTTTTACTCAGCTTTTTTTCCTCATGCTCTTTCCTCCACAAAAGAAAAGATATCTAACTTTAAAATGCTGGGAGAAAGACACGGAGAGCACAGGGTTGGGAACGCTGAGCAAACACAAGATGGGATGGCGCAGCAGACTGCCCGTGTCCTGTGCGTCGAACTTCAACACACACCATTCAGGCGCCTACCCACAACCACCTACGGCAAACCTACAACTCTCCACGAGGAGGAGCCTTTCTTTTAGCCTCGGACAGGGAGGGCCGGAAGAGCTGGGTAGTTAATGCCTCTGGGAGCAGCCCAGTCAGTGATGGGTGGGAGTCAGTGGATGAATACTCCAGCTTCCTTGCTCCTTGCTGGGGAAAATTCAAAGGTTCTACCCTCTCTATAGGGGTCCTCGCTGGGTTGAGTCTCAGTTGTCCTAGTGCTAATTTGCGTCATAAATTCCGTTTTTTCGTTGTCCTGCTCCGGTAACAGAGCTTTCTGGGATCACCTTTTAAATATGCTGCTTGCACTGATATTCTGGTTTTGGGGTCTGCTTCTGGGGGCAGCCATTCTGAGACAGGTGGGTATGAAAGGCATTTGAAAGGGGAGTAAGGGCATCAAAGATAAATGGCCCCTAGTTCTTCATTGTGCCTCAGTTCAGATCTTCTCTTTCTCCTGTATTGTTTTTCCATAGTGAGGTTTCGCAGGCACAGCACTGTTGTCCCGCATGAACAAGTTGAAATAAAGACAGAATAAGTGCATGAGGAGCATCTAATGGGTGCGATGTCACGTTTAAAAAGAAAGACGTGGAGGGAAGTTTGTGCTTTCTATAGGACTCTGAGAAGAAAAATCCACTTCTGGTTGATTTCTTTCCCCACGTTGCACACTCTCCCCAGCCCCACAACGTGCTTGAATAATCTGGACGGTCATCTACCTCAGGTTTCAGGCAACGTGACTTTGACCCGGATTGTCTTCCAGAAAACCTTCACAAGAGAGGCGTGTTTAAAGATTTTACACCATGTCAACACTATATTTAGTGTTCCAGCAGTCTGTCAGAAATTCTTCTCCTAGAGTACTGAAGACAGTAGTCAGAAAGCGAATAGTTAAGGGTCTGCCCAGTTAATGTCTGATACTTTCTGAGACCCTGGAGATAGCAAAGAACAATTATTAATATTTGCTGGAAATTACGACTCTAGTGGAATGTCTTTATGTGTATAATGAACAATGATATCCTTTTGAACCTCACTGATTTTGGGTTGTGCAATTTTTTAGAGCTACCTTGGGCTTCAGTTTACCTCCTTTGCGTTCTCTAAAAAAATAACAAAAGGAATATGGGTAACGAGATTTCAGGGTGTACAGTCCACCATGAACTCCGCTTCAAGTAAATTTAAAAGTGTACTGTGATGATGATTCTCTACCTTGGAACTGAGGGTGCCTGCAGGTGCCCGGCCAGCACTGCCCTCTTCCTACCCGCCCGTAATCCTTACCTCGAGCTCTTCATTTCTGTATCTCTCTCCTCCTCTGAATAGTGGGTTTTTCTAAGGACGTGGCTACATCGTAGTCATCTTTAGATTCCAGACAATAATGAATACACAGTCTGTCTCAATAAATGGCTGTTGAGTTGAATTTTTGAGACTTTCATGCATCCATATGAAAGCAAATAATTGACATGGTAATTTCAAATGACTTTGACCTTTTCATGAAAGCTACTCGCTATAGACCTTTGCTTTTCCAAACTTTGCTAATTTTTAGTTTGTGCAACTGGTATAATAAACTGCAGTTCTCAGTAATTATTCTGTAATTTGAACTTGTCACTATTTCATATCATCTTTCCTCTATCTCTGTTCATATTTAATGGTATTTTACTATATTTTCAAAGAAATATACATTTGGAGGGCCAAAAGGAATTAAAATGGAGGGTAAAGTGATGATTAAAGTTTCAGGAGAGGAAGAAGAGAATTTCAAGGGCAATATAATATATGTTTGTGAAAATGCATGATTTCAGTTCCATTTAGTCAATATTAATTTAGCACTTACTATTAGCAAAGAACTGTGACAAGTATTCTGAGGGATTAAAATGTTAATAATAGTCACAAGAAGCAACTAAAAACTTAAAAAAGTGACCATCTTGCACAGCACCATGATCGATGGGGGTGAGTGGGGCAGGTTTTTGGAAATATGTTTAAAAAATGATATATGTGCATATATTGGAAAAACATGGTGTATATATACTTATATGATGTAAAAAGGAGATAGATAAAGAGAAACTTAAGATGACCCCAGAAATGGGAGGTTGGATTGGGAAGGAAGTTTACTTTTTATCTCATATCTTTCCCTTTGCAATTTTTTTTCTGAATGTATGCGTTATTTTTATGAAAAAAAAGTTTTTAAAAGTAGAAAAAATAATTCTCAGTCCTCAGGAAACTTACAGTGACCTCACAGAACGTTAATGCATGATACATACTGTGGTAGATCACTTCCCAAGACAGCTGCCGTTAATTTCTTCTCTTCCTGAACATCCATGCCACTCCACTCATCAAAAGATGGAGCTGAGTTCTCCTACACCCATGACTTGCAACGGATACGTGCTGTGCCAGATGCCCAGCACAGAGTGGCGTCTTCGTAAATACTGATTCTCATCCCCTCCTCCACTCCTTGTGTCATGGGAACAGAGTAGCCCTCCTATTCATGCCACGGAACAGGAAGAAACACAACTAGCTGGAAAGAGAGCAGACCCACACCAGCTTGAAAAATCTCAAACCAGAGAACAAACCAGCCAGGACTGGGTCTCGTATAGAATATGGAAATACTGGGCAGGGGCTTTCCTTTGATTTTGGGCATGTTCCTCCCAACTTCTGCCCAGTATCTTATTTTTCTGAGCCTGCAAATACTTAATATCCTCCTCACTCACCATCCTTCTCTTGCGTCTCTCCCTCTTTGATTTGTTCTTATCTATTCCCAGCCACCCAAGATGTGAACGGAAATGAGAAGCCAGCTCATTGCATGAATGTGTGCTATGCCTACATTCCAGAGCCTGGGGCTGGAGGCTCAAATGCCAGAACTATTGCATTATTTAGTTTTGTTGGGATAAGGGGATATAAGATACGTTGTTTTTTTCAGAGTTCAGCTGACACACACAAGGATCTGTGAATTTCCAAACACTTGCCCTTCAAAGTGAGGATCCTCGTGTACCATCTCAGTGAGACAGCCCAGGGAAGTCATGCACCTGAGGATAATCTCTTCTTCTGAACAGAAATGAAGTACATCACTGTACATTTGTAGAGATATTTTTCAGGGACCAAAGCAAAATTTATAATCCCTCTCGGTATGTGACACACTCCAACAGCTGGTTTAGAATTCTGGGTCTACCCTTTTGAAGCTGTACAATCCCACTCAAAATATTTGATTTTTGAGCCTCAATTTCCTTATCTGCAGAATGGGGATAATATCTACCCACAGTGCTGCTCTGAGTGTTAAATTTAAAACATGTATGGAAAGTACCTGGCACATGGTAGGTCTTCCACAAATATTTGTAAGATAAAGGAAGGTATGCGGGTGGTACTCAGTAAGTTCTGTCCCCCCACCCACTTCAAGGGAGGACAGAGAGCGGGGAGAGGAGGGCAAAGGAAGATGTGTTCCTGTCAGTATTCATTCAGGTCCCAGAGGTCTACACTCAAAAGTTTACAGGATCAGAGCAGATGAAGTGAGTGAGACTCAAGTTCTTTGACACATCTCTCATCAAGAGGTGGTGTCTCTCTTCCTTCCCTGTGAATCTGGATGGGCTTGTCAATGCTTCAGCCAACACTGCGACTTCTGAGGCTGGGCCGTACAGACCATGTGGTCTGCCCGGTTCTCTCAGGACACTTGCTGTGGGAGCAGCTATTAGGTGAGAAGTCCCAGTCTCCTCAGTTGTCGTGCTGCAGAGGCTGCCTATGGTTGCTCCAACCTCTAACCCCATCTGGGGCCCCAGCCGTTGTCAACTGTGGCCCTGTGAGTGGCCATCTTGAGCCTCCAGCCCAACAGAACCTTCAGATGACTGTAGCCCAGCCAACACCCGCCTGAAAATACAAAACCATGAGCAAAAGAAAATAGTTGTTCCAAACCACCAACTTTTGGGGTCAATTTGCCACTTAACAGTAGATGTCAGCAGAACAGCCAGGTGGCTGGGCCATGTTGAATTGGGGCATGTGCCCTATCTAAAGGGGAGCAGTTACTACTCAGCTCGCGCAAGTGTTGGCTGGAGATATTCAGGTCTTGGCAGACCAACTGTACATCTGAGCTGTTAGATCTGGAATTCTGTGAAATCTCCGCATTTCTTAGATGTCAGTTACTAATTAAAAGTTTTTGAAAACACTGCGTGCATCACACCAAAGCTGCCTATGTGCCAATAAGGCCTGTGAGCTGCCAGTCCACCGCTTCTGGAAGTGAGGAGAGTCCGCTTGCCTCACCCCATCCAGTGCTTTCCCTTAACCAGGCTACCAGCTCATCAGCTCACTAGCGGCTTCCAGCCCAGCAGGCCTGCCTCCCTACGACATATTAGCATATGAAAACCAGCACTTAGCCAGCTCCTACATTCCCACATCTAAGCCAAACAAACTGCCTCTTGTTTCTCTAGCGATTGGAACTTTGACCCATTTAAGCCTGACAGCAAAATAGCCATTAGCAGGGCTGTTGCTAGTGGTGTTTTGATTGGGACGGAATGAAAGAGTTGGAGGCAGAGGGGCGGGAGGAGGGGCGCTAGCGGGAAACTTTCTGGGGGACAAAAGTTCACCAGTTTTCCCTTGAAATTAATTTAAGGGCAATAGAATAACATGAACAAAAATCTGAGTGAATTGTTAAATGTTTTTGAAAAAACAGCCCTACTTATTGTTTTTGGATTTTCCTGAGGATGTTTTCTCTGGACCCTTAAGGAATTCACCTTTAAGTGTGGTGGAAAGAGTTGCATATCATTTTTTTTGATCAACTTCTTGTGTATTTTCTTCAGGATGTGAGTGAGGCAGAGGACAGAGCCGCTGAGCTGATAGAGACATGCCCAGTGCCAAGGACCAGGGGGACTTTGTGGCCTATGAGTAAGGGGACCAAAGAGGAGGGAACAGATGACCCTTGCAAACCCAAAGTATGTGCAATCACAGAGGGAGAAGGGCAGCACCAAGCTGGGGGCAACTTTACAAAGGGTGGTTGAAGTGTCATGGGCCACAAGTCAGACATTACCAGGGTCTGTGGCCTCAGTCTTCAGCAACAGAATGAACAAATATGTGAATATTCCCCGAGACAAGCCTAGATCAAAAAAGACTTCTATAGTGTATTAGAAGACGATTAATGTTTCAATCTTTTATATTGAATTTATTTTTGAAGTGGTATTGATGAGGATCCAGGCTGCCCCAGGGAGAGAAGTCCAAGGTGTCCTGCTCTACATGCTGATCTATAGCATCCTCTGGGAAGCATAGGACATCCTGACCTGATCCGACCTGATTCATATCCAAAGTTACAGGACCACCCAATAACCAGACCCCACCTGCACTGACACCATTTTAATGACTTTTTTTTTTTTACATAACTTAATGACTTTCCTTTGTCTTGTAAAGAAAAAACTCACATACCTTTGCCTTATAAACTTAGCCCTACCCTCAACCCATTGCAGCTCTTCACTGCCCGTGGGTCCTGTCCCCATGCTGCAGCTCTTCACTGCCCATGGGTCCTGTCCCCATGCTACTCCATGCTATTCTCTGAATAAAGGAGCACTGCTGCCAGACCTTGAGAGTTCAAGAAATCCTTCTTTGGACTCCTCGACTCAACAAACTCTCATCAGTATGAAGGGCAGTTAGTGAAATGTCTCTCCCCCAACCCCTCATATTACCTTTTCCTCCCACTTAATCAATATAATCTAGTGTTTGTGTGTTTTCCCAGAGATGTTTATGCATATATACAATATATAAATTCTTCTTTTCACTCAAGTGGGGGCATAGCCATAGCCGTTCCTGTGTGTAGCCTCATTCTTTCCTACAGCTGCACAGTATTTTGTTTTACAGGTGTATCATAATTTATTTAACTAGTCCCTTATTGATGGACAAGTGTATTGTCTCTATAGTAGCTTCCTTTTGAAATAATTTAGAGTAAATTCTGTAATATGTGTGTAAGTGAAATCTGATCTGTGCCTTGGGAGTGATCAGTCAGCATTTGAAGTAGCCTAACAACACTTCAAGGGTGATTAATCAGCACCTCAAATATCCTTATTGAAATCTACACCAGAGGGTTTGTAAATTAGCATAAGGGATGAAATGAGTAGAGTTCAAAATAGGAGGTTGGTTAGAAAGATTATGTCTACCTCCTGATCTGACTGACGGTCTGACTGACTGTCTGACTGATGGTCTGACTGTGTGCCTCTCTGACTGGATGAATGACTGAAGGTCTGACTGACTGACTGAGTATCTGACTTAGCGAGGGGCTGGCTGGTTGGTCTGGGTAACCCAGAAGAAACGTGTTGCAGCAGGAGTTGAGGTGCCTGGCGAAGGCTGGAGTCTCCCTTCCAGCAACCGTGCTGTCCATCCATTGGAAGCTCTTTTTTTCAGCAAGAAGCCAAGCCTTCACAGAAGCCCTGTGAAAAATAAACATCACCAAAGGAAGAGCTGTTCATAAATCATTGCTAACAGATTTATGGCGTCTGCAGAAGCCTGACCAAACAAAAACAAAACAAACAAGTTGTAACAACTCCGAAACGTCCTTAAACCAAATATCAGAGCTAAGGCAGCTTCTGCTGCCCCCTCTCAGCTACGAACAGAGGCAAAACTGTGACAGAAGAAAACTTCTTTCCCGTGAGCCTTTCCTCTGCGGGTGACCCTTACCTGCTCGCAGCTGACCAGGGCTTTGCTCCCTTCACCTCTTTCCTCTCAACAGAGAACGATCTGACAACCAGTCAACAACACTTGTTGGCTGATTGATTATATTTTGTCTGGAACTCATGTTCATCAACACCTTGTCTGAAATAGGCTTGTGAAATTTAAGCCTTTTCGTTATAATTATGAGAGGAAAAGTGTTCCACTCAAGTTAAAAGAATTCCAGGCATCAGCAAACGGGGCAGGAGAGATGTAGGTCTCCTCAGCCACCTCTGAATGTGGTCCCTGCTTGTCTTCTTTTTGGGGGTGTTTTTCCCACAGGAAACCCCTGGCACTACTGTGGAGAGTAATGCGGGGGCCGGCAGAGATAAAGCTGCTGGGGCCCTAGCCTAAGGATTGTTTGGATTAGAGCTGGCAGTGGCTTCTTCTAGAACCTTCTAGATCTTGCTCTCAACTTCCCTATTTGACCATAGACAGACCTTGTTCCTTGCTACCTCAGCCAAATTCTGATGCTAGTCCATCTGTTCCAAGTCTCTAAGACACATAATTTACCTGTTGTGAGGCATTTTGATGATTTAGTGACTATTCAGTGTTTTTTCCCCCCTACTTTAAGCCTTGTGTCTGCCAATCTGAAAACATCTGGCTAATAGTATTTCCACCTTAGGTTAGGAAGCTTCTAAGAACAGCAGAAAACATGTCATTGATATATAGTTTACTTATTAATTAGAGGCTGAACGCATGATTAACAAGGAAGCTTGGGAATGAGGACTCTGGGCCTCAGTGTGCCTTTGGGATCTGCGTGTTTAAAGGAAGGGGTATCTTTTGAGTCCTGGTAGCAAAGATGGATAATATCCTCATCCTACGTATGAGGAAATTCGTACTCAGGTCTATCTAGCCATTTTCCCAGGGACACCTAGCTGGCAAGGTGTGGAGCCAATATCTGAGCCCAGTTCTGCCTGACTTCCAAGTCATGCTCTTTCCTTTACAGCACAACAGTAAGAAACAGCTTTATTTCCTGGGACTCCTGTGTCTTTAGCTACACAAACAGCTACCATTTCTAACACTAGCTGAAATATAAAGGACTTGTTTAAATGTAGGTAATGAGTATCACTATTTTTAATATCTTATTGTCATCTTCCAATATTTTCAAAGTCCAAAATTCTTTAAAAGAAGGATTTTCAATAATTTCCTGATTCCAGTGGTCCTTACTCTTGCCAGAGGCTGGCAAAAATAAATGCAAAGTGGACAGAGTAGGTTGTGTTACTTTTAAAGCGGTAATTATTAATGTAAAAACAAATGAGAGAGGGGTCTTTTATGAGACAAAAAGCATAAACTCTTGTCTCTGTCTTGGTAGACATATGTCTTAGAGGGTAGGTTAAAAGTTTACCATAATATACTTTGGTTATCTGTTCAACTTCAAATCTAGGATCGATAAGGATTATCAGAGCATTTTTATGACTCAGGGAGGTTATCACCATCTTAATATAGTGATGAAGACAAAAGCCAGACCTCAGGAGAGGTCAGAACGAGCAATCAAATTAACGTCTGTTAGGAATGACTTGGTCCAATCTTCAAGGTCAACTTACTCACAGATGTCAAAGTGTCTCAATGGAGAGATCATAATCATTGACCCTGAAACCTTCTGGGGCTTGGCAGGCAGCTATGGGGGAGATAAAGAGATTTCTGTTGAGATAGCGAATACACATTGGAATGCATACTTCCTTATTTCCCTTTTGTGAAGTAAGAGGAAATGCCAAAACCAAGTCTCAGTTACCCACGGTCCTGTTGGATGGAGATAAAGCAGATCATTGAGGTCCTCCTTTCCCACAACAACTTTCTCCAGAATCATAATTCAGAATCCTTGATAGATACGAGTTCCATGTTCTTTCTTTTACTTACTAACCCCAAAGAGGAATGGCAAAGAGGTGGGTAGCCAGAAAAAGAAAGAGGAAAAAGCAGAAATTAGGTATGGCTAATTGATAGAGAGATAGACCAAATTTGCGTGGAAAAGCTCTAAATTTCATATAGCTTTAGTACACTGTCGTCAACTAGTTAATCACTTAACAAGGTCTATAAACTGAAAGATTTTTCCACTTCACATTAGAAATTGAATTTCTAATTATATTATGGAGCTGGACTTAAATTTATTGAAAAAAACAAACAATAGAATTGACAACTGTGTCTTCTACAGTCTACAATTTTGGGGCCTAAATGAGCATTCCCTACTGACAGTGTAAACTCCTGGGGAAAGGAACTTTATTTGTTGTGTTCCCTAGTATGCTCCCAATGCCTAGAGAAGGGGAGAGGTATGCTATCTCTGTCGCCATCTTAAAGCCTCCTGGTGCATCTTCTCTCACAAACTGAAGCAAACCTGTTAAATGCAATGCGATAAACTCTCTTGATGGTAAGCGTACTATGATGAGAGAGAGAAACTGGACTGGAGTCCTCACGGCGACTCTTTCACAGACGTTCTGAGTTTTTGGGGGTGAAAGCTGCAGCCCTACGAAACTGTTTTTTGTAGGGGAATCAACCAACACTACTCATGTGTCAAATGTTGGTGCCAATCAAGACTGACTCCTAACTTAATTTTGTGCCAATCAAGACTGACTTGACTTTTAACTGTGACGCATGACCAGAGGTCATGTGGCAATGGCTCCATCTATACCCTGGCCCCAAAACGATGAGAATTGTGTAATACAATTACACAGGACACTATAGCTTAGCTATGCGGCTGATAGCAAAAAAGTTTCACTGCTGCCTAGGTATTAAAATGACTCATAGCAAAGCAGAAAAAACAATTGCAGTCAGCAAACAGTGATTGGTTATGTCCATGAGACTTGGTCAGAGTCTTGCTGGTCTACCTGGGAGAGCCAGCATGGAGTAGTAGAAAGAGCACTAGTGATGCGGGGTCAGTGAGTCGAGGAGTCAAAAGAAAGATTTCTTAGACTCTCAAGATCTGGCAGGAGTACTCTTTTATTTAGAGAATAGTGTGAATAGCATGGGGACAGGACCCATGAGCAGGCAGAGCTGGTGCGTGGGGACAAGACCCACGGGCAGTCAGAGCTCCTGCTGCTGCCCCGAGTTGAGGGTTAGGGCTAAATTTAAGGCATAGGTATGTGAGTCATCTCTTCATGAAGACAAAGGAAAGAACATGAAAAAAAGTTAAAATGGTATCAGTGCAGGTGGGGTCTGGTCATTGGGTGATCCCATGACTTTTAGACAAGAATCAAATCGGATTAAGTAAAGGTTAGAAAGGTTAGACGCCACCACCCTAAACCAGTTATATGAGATTGCCAGACAGCAACCAACTTAAGTTCTTGCCTTCCCCATTAAGAGCTTCTAGGCACAAGGTCATCTCTCCTCTTCTTCCTGGTACAGAGAGGGAGGCACCTTTTACAGATAGAGATTTACCTTACAAATGTAAATGTGTCCCAACAAGGGCAAGTTCCATTACCCAGAGCCTCCTTCCCTGTCCCAGCCCATCAAAAGCAATCAGCCCAAAACAATCCTCATGCCAAAGAGACATATCCTGGGGTGGCCAATTTCAGGTCCCTTCAAGGTCATCCCCCCTTCCTTCACAAACGCAAATGTCTCAAAAGGGCAAGCAAAATTCCAGTCCTCGGAGCCTGCTTCTCATCTGCAGTTTTAAAAGTAACCAGCCTAAAAATCCTCATCATAAACCGTTTTAAAATTAAGCAGCCTAAAAATCCTCATCACTAGGACTGGGTAGGATTGGAGACCTGACTTCAAGTGCTGACTCTGTTACTTACTGAGTTACCTTGGGGAACTTACTTTACCCCTCTTATTCCTAGTTATTTATCTCTGCAACATTATTATCAGGAGTCCTACAGGGATTTTTCTGAGGGAAATTTTGTCATTCCAAATAAGATTCTTGAGCAAAAGATACTTGGGTCATCTCTCAGTTATTAACCTATAAATTATCTATAAGGTAGATTTCCTACTCTGCTTTTCAATCTTAAATTGGCATTTTCTGTTGCTTCTGGGAAACTTCCAAGCAAGCTCCCACTGCCAAACAGCCTGCATGCTTATGGGAATAAATAGTTCGCTGAATTCTCATGCTCTCAAGGAGAAAAAGCACACCTTCCAAACTGCATGCGGAGAAACCCTCCAGAGGCTCTCTTATCTTATCCTGAAGTTAAGCATTCCTGGTCCTACAAAAATCCATTAAAGGCCTCCTCCTGCCAGTGCACATCCCCACAGCCTCCAGTAACAGCGAGGATAATGATAAGGGTGTAACAATAACACTGTGGCTAGGGTGAGTGGCCTCTGCCCTCCAGCAACCCCAGACTTTTGATTTTATGCGGAGATACTGCCTTTCTTTAACCCTATCTTTGAAGATTGCATAGAGGGCATGAGCTATCATGTTGATGAGATGGATGTCTGTTTCATGGGGGGGGCGGGGTAGGAGCTAACCTGTTTTGATAAAAGTGAGTAATGTCTTTAGCAAACACACTTGACAAGAAAACTTGTCGAGAAAACTCTGTAAACTTTCACTTACAAAAAAATACTACATTTCTTGGTGTAAATAACTTCTGTCAATTAGAAACCTAAGGTGTTTCTTAAATTATCGAATTAAAAATAGGCGTTAGATAAAAAATCAAATTGATCTCACACTTGAGAAATGGTGGCTGACTGATTACATTTACCTCTCTACTTTGCTTTTCCCGTAACATGTTTCCCCACTTGCATTAGGCATTAAAAGAGCAAATTTCCTCTTAGAACATCCATTATGCTACCTGAAATAGCAGTGTAAAGAAGAAAATGATCTATTGAACAGTGACCATAGCCAGGTTCTTTCGTGTCAGGATCTGTTTCCTCACCTGTACAATGTCTCAGGATCATAATAGTCTGTGTATTTTTGAGTTAACGCGAACATAAGACATATACAAGAATCTAGTAAGTCAAGTCTAGCCTGAGGACTGACCCTCTCATCCTGCACCATTCCCAGTACTGAGTTGCCCAGCACTCCCAAGATCTTCCCTTTTGTCTGAGGTCAAGGTCTCCAATTAAGGAAGAGCTACATAAACTCTTTCTCACTAACTGGTAAATGACTCATAAATTCTGAAAGTGAATCGTCATAGGAAGATTCGTATTTGGTTGGGACGGCAGCCTTAAGTGTGATACTTAAACATTGTGATTTCAGGAGTGAGACATATGGTAGGGGCAGATTCTGTTTTGGTGGGAATGGAGGTGCGTGCAGAGTCAGCTTCTCCTGACAGCCCACCATGATCTTCCTCATCTATGGAGAAGGAGGGCGGTAGCTGAGAGGTGCTGTGTGTTGTGCTAGCTCTGCCTTGGAGAGAACTGGGGTGTGCACATTCCCTTGAAGATGCTTCACAGCTCATCCAGGAGAGGGCACTGGTGCCCTGACAGCCGGGCTTAGAGACCTGTGTGAAGAGAGGCATTCATCCCATAACTTCAGGAGGAGTGGTTAGCCACTTGTACCACATCTGTGGCTGCGTTTGATGGGAGAGATATATATAACCTTAGGAGTTCTGTTCTTTTGCCCAGTTTAGTATGTCTGTGGTTTTCAGACTCTGGACAGCAACTGTTAAACTTATTGCCCAATGTGTGGAAGAGCTGATCACTGGGTGCAATGGGTATTTTTAAAATTAGAGCAACAAGTCTGTAATTCAGCATTATACGAGAAAGGGGCACCGACACCCAAGGGGGGCCCTCCAAAGGAAGGAAAAGGCTCTCCCCCAGTGGAAAGAAGGAAGGTGTAGGAAGGAAAAGAAAAGGAGACAGCAGATAATTTCCAGTGAAATGGATAATGTCCTGCATCTCTGAATTGAGAAAGGCCTTTTGACGTGGGGGTCAAAGAAAAGATAGCTAAGGGCCCATACGTACATAGATTTTCAGATAGGAGCAAGCAGCATATAGTTTAACACTGACACAATAGTGAAATTTCCCCCATTCCTCATAGTCACTCTCTTTCATATCACCCTGTTTTATTTCTTCATAACGCTTGACACTATCTGAAATAGTCTTAATCGTTGATTTGTTTATTTATTTATTGCCGGTCATCTTTACTAGAATATAAACTCTCCGAGGTCTGGAACCTTGACTGTCTTGCTCACCGCTATAGCCTCAGCTTCTGGAAATATTGCCTGACACAGTAGGCACCAATGAACGTTGGATAAGTGAACAATAATGCCCAAAGATGTCAAAATTTCTCAAAGAAGGTCAAAGTGATTATGTTCAGTGAAGGGCTATGGCTTTAGAGAAGCTAAAAAAAGATTCAGAATGCAACGTGTCCCAGTGGGTTTTAAATGTGGGCAAAGTGAATGGATTGCTTTCTGACCAAGGTGACCATGTGGTCATATACTACCCACATATACCACATGCACATATACACACACATTTTATATATTTTTATTAACTTCTTCATATGTAATTGTGGAAAGAGTGTTTGCATGTTGAGTAGTCTTAGAATTTGGAGAAAATGTGTTATTCTACTGGGCAGCATTCCGTGAAACAAATTACCTAGGGAAATTCATGGAGATTTGTACGTGTAATTAACTCACCTGTGGAAAGAAGTGATATGGCCAGAACTTTATAGTAAATCCTTATATCTTTCTCTTTGAGGATTCAGAAGATTTCACTACTTATACATATAAAAAAAAATATTGTGACTTCCAAGAGAATTATGATTTTTGTTTAAGTCAATTTTGATTTGGATTGTGAGTTCCGAATAAGCAGGTAATGAGGGAAGGGTGACCAACTTTAGGTAGGGTGTCAAAAAATTCAGAACTAGTGCCTGACTTGGGGAGTACCAGACTTACTGGAGCCACAAAATGGGTTTGCCATGGCCATTGCGAATTTGCGCCTACTTTCTAGTTTCAGTATCGAATGGAATAGAAAAATCCAGAAAATCAATGAAGCAACACATTTTTGAGTGACTACCACATATTTTGTACTAGGCTAAGGCTATGGGAGCTCTCAGTATGGTCCTCCCTTTGAGGTTAAATTGCCCTGAAATATGGCATACTTATATCAGTTAGAATCTTTTTAGTTCCTTATCAGTGAGAGTTCTCCAGAACCAATAGGATTATAATATATTGTACATCTACCTAGAGACACACACACACGTGTATGTGTCTACAAACACACATATGTACGTGTCGTGCATATATGTACACACATATATATGGAGATTTATTATAGGAATAGGCTTATATGATTATGGAGGCCAAGAAGTCCCATGATCTGTCGTCTGCAAGCCGGAGAACCAGAAGAGCTGGTGGTGTAATTCAGTCTGAGCCTGGAGGCCATAGGCGTCTGGAGCTGTAAGTCTAAGTGCAAAGGCTGGAGAATCGGGAGGCTGATGGTGTAAGTCCCGAAGGTCTGAGAACCAGGAGCACTGATGTCCAAGGCCGGAAAACGGACATTCTAACTCAAGCAAAAGGAGAAATTCCCCCTTCCTCCACCTGTTTGCCTATTCAGGCCCTCAACAGATTAAATGACGTCCATCTGCATTGGTGAAGGTGATATTTTTTACTCACTCTGGCGATTCAAATGCTAATCTCTTCTAAAAATGCCCTCACAGACACACCCAGAAATAATATTTTTACCAGCTATCTGGGGATTCCTCAGCCCAGTTGAGTTGACACAGAAAATTAACCATCACAAGTTCCAGCTAAAGAAAATTCCACTCGAATTGGCTTAGTAAAACATCAGAATTTACTGTCTCATATACCTGGAACGTTCAAGCTTCAGGCTGGCTTTGGGCACTACTGGATTTAAGACTCAAAATAAGCCACAATGTCCCAGTGTTTCCCTGTCTCTCAACTGGGCTCTGCTGTCTGCCTGTGTTGGTTTCCTTCTCAGGCTCCCTATGGGTCATTCCTCCAGGGCTCAAGCCTAGTGGAATGGGTCAACACCTCTTTCCCATCTCTTTAGTCAAAGCCCTGAAGTGAACTCTAATAGGGCTGATGAGCATGGCTTGTGCAAATGAGAACTGGGGGTTCTCAGCTGGGGCCTGTGAATGGATGTGCATGACCAGAAATCTACTAACACCACAGTGTGAGGCAACAAATAGTGAGTATCGTGCAAATAATTCAGTCAGAAATGATTTGAGGGTTGAGTGGAGGGAGACATCAGTGTGGTTGGAACCATGAAGATATGCTCCAAAGGATAAAGATAAGCTTGGTAAGGGCCTTGCAGGACAAGTTTTGGGCGTCTTCTGTGCCTAGACAATTTGTCAGGCTCGATATGTGTGAAAGAATGTATGAGCTGCGTGGAAAGCAAGGGAACGACACAGCCAATGTCCAACATGCTACCCGCCCCCTTCCAAGTGCAGTAGAGAAACTTGCCTCCCGTGAGTGCCTCTCGCTGCAGGGTCGTCCACTGAGCCCCGAAGGGCTTCACCGACAAGTTCTTGCTTCATGTTGACAGGGCAAGTTCCCTTTCAGTTTTTGGTCTACTGTTGCTTGTTTCAAGCCTTGCCTGAGCAGATGTTCTGCCATCCCACCGGGCACGTTCCCCAAGCTGGGCTTGAAACGGCAGGGCGCAGGAAGCATCCTATCCTGCAGGAGCCGGCTCCCCCGCCACACGGAAACGGCTCCCTCAGTGTGGGAGAGACTCCAGTGATTCAGCCCTGGTCTGGGGCAGACACGAAACCTTCGGTGGAATAGTATTTCTGAAAGGAAGACCTCATAGCCTCAGCTAATTTATTTTTATGCTGCCTTTTTATTGACCCACCACACAGTAAAACATTGATAAAAGCATTTGTTAGTACACAGCCTTCTCCGATTGCATCACGGTGGTTCTTGTTTTATGAATTGCCACTAGGAAAACATATGTGGTTTGTTGTGTTGTCAGACTTGGATATAAACCATCTTTATCTTTTCTGTTAGAACTCATCAGCAGCATATGTCAGTACTGACCTAGGATCCAGGGCTCCGTGTTAGGTTTGTCTGGAGGCTTTGAAATTTGGGTTCTCATAGCACTTCTCAATATACTGAAATTGTGTTTCTGCACAAAATCTAAAAAAAAGATAATCCGAAAACACCGGCTATATAAACCCCTATGGGCTGGAAGGATTGATTAATTGGACTCCCAGAAATAGTGTAGCTTCTAAATATGGTTCCCTGGCAGCTTCCGGGGGGAGGTAGATGATGACTGGTTTTTCTTGTCCTCACATTTCACTACTAATATAGTGGAATCAAATCCATTAGTCTATTTCACTTTACATTGGGAAAATGGACTATTTCTTGACTATGCTGTATATTATTTAAACCTTGGAGTGGTTCTCTAGAATATCTGAACATCTTTTTTTCTAAAAAGATTTTTCTTCTTCCCATGTTTTAGGACATATTTTTGCTGGCACGTATTAAAGCTTTAGGATATTTTACATATGATTAATGTATTCTCAGTTGCAGCTAAATGTCCAGTGACTAAAGGCAAGTTAAAGCTTTACATATTAGAATTCTATTTTTAAACAGAGGGGACCCTCAATAAATAATCCCTTCATCAACACGTGCTTATTGAGAATATTTATAGGTCAGACTCTTTGATTAAATATTACTTCTCTTATTATTAGTGTAAGACATCTCTGCGTCTGAATTTAAAGGCATTTACATTTGACGGTATTGACTAATTCTTTGTTCCAGATATAAAAATGCTATAGATATATGCATATGGATATATATATAAACACACGTATATATACACATAAACACAAATTTATAGTTAGAAAGAAGCAAGTCCATTATCACTTCCGAAAAAAAACCCTGCTGATTTTAATGAAGGTAGAGGATCTTAGATAATTATCTTGTCACAATAAAGGGAAAGGTTGAAAATGAATGACTTTGTGAAATATTAATAGCTAAGGAAAAACAAATAGATGATAAAGATAATTTTTATTTTTTAATGAGTTAGGATTATCCTATAATCACTTTTTGATTGCGGTTGATTTATGCCTGTACACATCCCAACGGGCCTTCTTCAGTCTTTAGCACTTTTTCACTTAAGTGAAATCAGGTGAGAGCTTGTTCAGGGACATAGGGGGAGGAATCTTGTGACAAGAGCCCTGAATTGGGTTATACTTTGCTTACCCCTAGCTAGTTAACCATAGCTAGTCAAAACCTCTACTGGTAAAGTGAAGATTACATGGACCTAATGATCCTTCTGAATTTTCTAGTGGGTTTAAGATACAAAACCAGAATGCCATCAGACACATCTGGTTCAAGTTGCACCCCTTACTAGCTCTGTAACCTTGGGCATCCTACTCACCTTCTCAACGCGGACTTCTGTTCAACTGAGTTAGTGGTGGTGTACCACGTACTAGCTCTGGAGCCTGGGCCATGTTATTTCATCTCCTGGATTCTTGATTTTCTCACTGTAAAATGGTGGTAGTAATAGTACCTAACTCATTGGGTTAGGAGTGGGAAGCCGTTTAAATTAGCACGGCAAGGTACCTAGCACAGTGTGAGTGGATGGGAGATAGTCAACTGATGGAAGGATGGTGACGTTAGTTTGTTCTCTGCTCTCCGATTTAGGAAAGTTGAATAAATAAGGATAACAGAAGCTCAGACAAATGGACAAGATGGTGACAGAAGACAGACTGGACTCATGCCTCCTGTCTCAGTGTACCTCAGTGCAGCCCAGGATCACCCCGGGGGGCCTAGCTTGCTATTTATGGCCGTCAAGCACCCGAGTACCCTGAAAGGATATTGGCTGTGCAGTCTATACAAGTTAAAAAGCACTTAGAGGAATGCAGTTCCATTAGACCAGGCATAATGGACCCACTCAGAGCCATGCTTTGTAAATACACGGTTAATGTCATTCTGACGTGTTTACAGGCCAGGACAGGCTGCACATGGGTCAGGACCTTCGGGTGCATCTGCTGCCTCTCAGGAGCCAGGTCCCTTACCTCTCACATCCAGGACTCCATCGTTTTTGCTTGAACATAAAAATTTTAAAAAACTGACATAAACAAATGACTGTTTCAAGAGTCAGCAGAATGACCTTGGAGGAACACATGTCAGACCAGCACAGGCAATTGTCCAGAGGTGAAGAAAAGCCATTATCATACTTTGTAGCTGGTTAATTAAACGCTATTTTTGTCATCTTCAATTCTGAGAAAGTCAAGAGAGCTTCAGTCAGACTTTCACAGGAGAAATTCCTGAAATAATGGGGCAGAAGAGGATAAATAGTCATAGGCTTTCTCTCTTCCAAATAAAGAGTTAAGCATTTGTCCTTCTCACACCCTCCAAATTTTGCTTGGTGCAGTGTAAACCAAGATTTCAGTACTTTTTGTTGAAGCTTCCTGGAGTCTAAATTACTTGGAGATGATCCTACAGGAGGATCTTACTGTTGTGGTTTATCTGATGCCTTTTTTCACTTTGCAAGGTCACTGGCATTGCTGACGATAGAATGTAATAGGTCTTAATAATATGTGTTAAAAGCTCATGAAAGTATTTCTTAGAATTTCTCCCTTTTAAGTATTATGTTTTAAAAGCTTATAAAAATATTTCTTAGAGTCTCTCCCTTTCAATTCTGGAGAAAAATTATTTCATTTTTTGAAATACATCAGTATCTTCTAACTGAGCAATTTGGGATCAATGCCTGATATTTTCAAGCTAGCAGACTTCTAAAAAGCCTTTTGATGGACTGGTACACTTTTGGCATTCATTTGAAAGGTTGAAATAATTTGATTACAATAAAAATTTATATAATTCAAAATTTTATGGCAGAAAAAAATCAGCTCAAGTGAATGACTTCATGTCGAGAGAGCACCTCTAAACTCAGGAAGCCTGAGTAGCTCCTCGTTTCATCTCATTCCTCTCTCAAATCCCCCGTGAGAACACTGGATCTCCTTAGCAAAAAGATGGGTGGTGTGTTCTCCTCGCTCCTTGCTTCTCTTTTCATTGACAGAAAATTAGGCGTACGCTCCTCAAAGTAAATAATCAACTTAATTGTCAAGTCAGGTGATACTAGTTTACATATCAGATGTTTACACTGAGTTTCGAAGCAGTCCATGTTTAGAAATCTCTTACTGCAAAATTGGCCAGTAGAAACGGCTTGTGACCTTCAAGTCTAAGATTCCAGGATTGGAGCAAACCCTACCAGTCAGACCACTGAGGTCCCCACTGATGTGTGTCAAAGGAGAGGGATAAGCCTCATGTGGAGGAAATCAGAAGGGGCTGGCAACCACGAGAAGAATGAAAGTCTTCTTTGGATTCCTGACCCTGAGCTCTGCCCACTGATCCCTATGACCTTATTATCCCAAGTTAGTCCCTGGTCCTGGCCCCAGGATTACGGAATTATTTTCCAACAAGGTTATGGTATCCTTCCCCACCTTAGAAGAACTTGGCATTTATAACGCTGGCGACGATCCCAGGGCCAGTACAGAGCACACGGCATGCTTCTGGATCTTGGCGTGTGTTGCTCTCTCTGTTAAATTCCTGCTCATCCTTTCAGCACCAACTCCAGTGGCATTTCTTCTCCCTTAGCCCACAGCCTATGTGATGCTGTATTATAATTGTTCATTTTTCTTTCTATCCATCTAAAACTTGAACCCTAGAGGGCAGGAATTACACTGTGTTCACTAATTTATCTTCAGGGTCTTATGCAGAGCTGGGCAAGTTATGAGAGCACCATAGAAATTGAACAGTGGACAAAGAGCCCCAGATTCTCAGCTCTCTGCTCTCCCCTCCATCTCTCTGCCTTCCCTTCCTTCCAACCCTCACCTTTCACCCGACTCCAGCTCCTTGCTCCGGCCCCCGGTTCCGCAGGTCAGAGGCTTGTGGTACTGTGATACTCTCCTAGAAACAGCTCGGGAGATTGGGTTTCCCACTTGGAGCACACCATCAATGCAAACTGAATCACATGATCATGTCTCCATTTGCTCCACGGCTCCAGGTCCTGGGTGCTGCAAGGATCCTTGTGCATAAAAATCATTAATCTGGATGTTAATATTTGGTGGGCCTGGGAGTTGGTGGTGACTAAGAAATGTCAGACAGAATGCTGCTTTAATGATTAGCAGATGACATTTGTTTCCTCCTTAGGTCTCTGAGCATCTCTGCAATCTCGGCAGCGTGAAGGCAGCGTCTTCTTGGCCACTTTCCTATAGTTCACAACTTGCTTCTAAATCCAGACCTGTCTCATAGGTCAAAATAATTAGAGACCTGGACTGGTCCCTTAAAGTTGACCACCAGGGTTCTTGTCTATATTGGAGCACACACATTATCAGCATACAGCTGTATGGCTATAGACAATTTCTTAGGGTCATCTTCTTCAACTGACAGAGAAATAACCCATTGGCAGATAAAGGATGGATAATGATGACAAGACTTGAATGGGGTTTTTAAAATTTTTTATTTTTATATTTTTTTTTTGTGAGGAAGGTTGGCCCTGAGCTAACATATGTGTGAGCCTTCCTCTATTTTATGTTGGATGCCCCCACAGCGTGGCTTGATGAGTGGTGCAAGGTCTGCTCCTGGGATGTGAACCTGCAAACCTCAGGCTACGGAAGAGGAGCCCACAAACTTTACCACTACACCACTGGGCCAGCGGGAGAATGTTTAAGCCAACAGTTATTTAAAAATACTTATTGCTTGGCTTTGAAATGTACTAGATAATTGTGAATATTCTAGTAGGTTTTTACCTGTTTTGGCGTTAAATTAGTTTCTATTTAACACTGAATCACATTGTTGTTCTCCAAATACAGCTCAGTCTTTATGGTTTTACTGTCTGGCGCATGCTGTTTCCTCTGCTTAGCTGCACCTTCTTCTCTACTTTTCTCCTCCCAAACTAATCGCCTCTCCTTTGCCTCAGCTTTTCCCTTGCCGCATGGCAAATTTCCATGCAAATGTCCCCTCCTCTGATCACCATAACTGCAATGAATACCTCCTTATTCCACGCTCATAGCTCAGCTTCATTGGGCTGCATGTAGCTAGTTGTTTACTTGTTTATCTCCCCTTGTGTGTGAGCTTCTTGAGGGGGACCTCATGTGCTACTCACTTCTTCCCAAATTACAACCCAGGCGCTGATAAACAGTGGCTAATATTTCTTAAGAACTTACTGGGTGCCAAATGCTTTGGTAAGGCATTTATCTGTTTCAAATTATTTAATGCTTACAACTAGGCTGAAAGTTAGGGATTATTGTCACCCCTATTGTACCGCCTCAGAGCAGTAACTAATTTGCCCAGTTTTATACACCTTGTGAAAGGTGGAAGCAGGATTTGAATCCAGTTGGTCTGGTTTCTGACCCCAGGCTCTTCATCATCATTGCTTTCCCATAGAGGGTGGTAAACTGTGTCCCAACCAACATAGGGACAGGAAGACCCCAATGGACTGAGGGGCAAACTCCACATGTAGGAACTTGAGGGAGGACTATGTGACAATTCTCCCTCCATCGCTCCAAGACGTCTCACAGAGGGGACAGAGCGGGGAGTACACATGGGCTGTGGGAGCTGCATGGCCTCCACATGGTTAGAGCTCTAATTGCAGATGTCCACTAACTTCTCCTGTTTCTGGGTCTAACTCATATTCTCATATGTATATGTGCTCCCCAACCAGCTTATTGACCCCTTTCATTTGCAACTTCTTGCGTTTTTCATAAATATGAGCAGAATCTCTTGCACATAAAAGACATTCCCTAAACGAATGGTTATTTTTATTGATGTAGTTCATAATTTTTTTTAAAAGGAGCACTCATACATAAAAATAAACAGATCATAAGCATACAGCTCAATATATTTTTGCAGAGAGCATACACCTATTTAACCAGCACCCAACTCAAGATATAGAACATTGCCAGCACCCCGAGAGGCCTCCCTCATGAGTCCCCAGAAATCACCACCCATGCGTAATCACTACTCTTTCATCATCCAGTTTGCTTTGTCTTTTTTTGAACTTTGTACCAAAGGAATCATAGACTATTTGCTTTTTGTGTGTGACTTCTCTCATTCAACACTTTATTTGTGGTATTCATCCATGTAGAACTGGGTGGTTCCATTTGCATGGCTGTATAATATTCTGTTGTATCAATGCACCACAATTCACTTATCTGTTCTACTGTTCGTAGATAAACAGGTTGTTTCCAGTTTTTGGCTATTGCAGGCGATGCTGTTATGAGCATTTGTTTACAAGTGTGTTTTTGGGGGGTGAGGATGCATGTATGTGTGCATTTCTATTGTGCATACCTTTCTGAGCAGAACTGCTGGCTCACTGGGTATGCATATAGTCAGCTTCATTAAATACTACCAAGAAGTTTTTCAAAGAAGTTGTACAAATTTACAGTCCCACAGCAGTATGTGAGAGTTCATGCTGCTTTCTATCCTTGCCACCGTTTTACTTGCTCATTTTTGTTCCATTTTAGCAATTCTGATGGATATGTAGTGGTATTTTATTGTGATTTTAATTTGTATTCCATAACTGACTTTTGTATAGGGACCTGGTATCCAGTAAACTTACTAAATTCACTTATTAATTCTCATAGTTTGTCTGTAGATTCTTTTTTTTCTAGATACACGATCATATCATCTGAAAATAATGATAGTTTTATCTTATCCCTTTCAATACCACACGCCTTTTACTTATTTCTCTTGCTGAGACCCCCAGTACAATGTTGAATGGAAGTGGTGATAGCTGACATCCTTGTCTCAGTCCCATTGCAGAAAGACACCTTTCAATATTTCACCACAAAGTGCCATGTGACCTGTGGGCTTTTTTGTACTCTCGTTGAGCTTAGGGAAGGGTCATTGTATTCCTAATTTCCGATAGATTGTTTTAAATCATGAACAGGTGTTAAATTTTTTCAAATGTGCTTTATGAGCATCTCTGAGGAGATCACATGAGTTGTCTCCCTCTTTTTTCTTTCTGTTAATGTGGGAATTGCATCTTGATTTTTGAATGTTGAGTACCCTGGCATTCCTGGAATATAACCCATTAGGGCTGATGTACCACCTTTTTTATGCACAGCTGGATATGCTATTATTTTGTTGAGCATTTTTGCATCTATGTTCACAGGAAAGATTGGTCATAATTTTCCTTTCTTGTAATAATCTTATCAGGTTTTGAAATCAACGTTATGCTTCTGTTTTCATTTTTTCTCCTTTTATTAACTTTTTAGTTATATAATCTTTTACTATTATTTAGTGGTTACCCTGGAGATTACAAAATTCATCCCTGACTTATTATCATGTTACCTTTTCCCAAATAATGCTAGAATTTTCTAATACTTTAACTTCATTTACTCCCATTTTTTGCATTACTATTGTCATAATAATATAACAGTATTTATATGTTTTATATCATATATACACATAACATATATTTATAAATACTGTATGTAATAATACATATATGTTATACATATTTGATATGTATAAATGCATATGTATTTATAAAAAATATAAATACAGTATTTATATTATGTATGAAATATATATTACATTTATTTCCGTATCTCTTAACTCTAAAAGATGTTATTAACATTGACTATCAATATCCATTTTTATTTTCCTAAACTTTTAGCTTTTCTGATGTTCTTTTTTCTTTCCCACCTTATGTCCTTGTTTCCATCTGGGATCATTTTTCTGTCTGCCTGAAGAATTCCCTTCAGTATATCTTTTAACGCGGGTCTACCGGTGATTATCACGCAATTTTTTTTTTGTCTGAAAAATCTTCTATTTCATCTTCATTTCTGAAGGCTATTTTCACTGTGTATGGGCATCTAGATTGGCAGTTATTTTTTGTCAGTGCTTTAAAGGTAGTATTCCATTACTCTCTGGCTTCCACATTTTTCTACTGAAAACGCAACCATCAGTCTTATGAACTCCTCCTTTGAAGAGAATATCTTTTTTTCTCTGGCTCCTTTCAAGATTTTCTCTTTGCCTTTGTTTGCCTCAGTTTTCCTCTGATGCGCCTAGTTGTGATTTTATTATATTAATCTTGGCTGGTTATTGTAGCACTTCTTGAAGCTGTTTGCTATGTTTCAGAAGTTTTGGAACATTCGCAACTATTATCTATTCAAATATACTTTCTGTCCCACTCCATCATCCCCTTCTGGGACTCAATTACAGATGTGTCAGAGCTTTTCATCATCTACCATATTTTTCTAATGCTCTTTTCTGTATTTTCCATCTGTTTTGCTTTCTGTGATTCAACCTGAATCTTTCCTACTTACTCGTCTTTCAGCTCATCAGTCGTCTCTTGTTGTATCCAATCTCCTATGAAACCTATCTATTGAGTTCTTAGTTTCAATTATTGTAATCTTTTAGTTTCAGAATTTCTGCTTGATGCTTTTCAAAAATATTTTACAGTTCTCTGATAAAATTCTTCTATTGTCCTATGTTTTTAAAAAATATTAATCATAGGGGCCGGCCCTGTGGCAGAGTGGTTAGGTTCGCGCGCTCTACTTCCGCGGCCCAGGGTTTCGCCGGTTCGGATCCCAGGCGCGGACATGGCACCGCTCGTCAGGCCATGCTGAGGTGGCGTCCGACACGCCACAATTAGAAGGACCCACAACTAAAATATACAACTAGGCACCGGGGGGCTTTTGGGAGAAAAAGGAAAAATAAAATCTTTAAAAAAAAGTAAAAAAAATTAATCATAGTTATTTTAAAAATCTGTGTCTGTGTAGCTCCAATAACGGAGCCACGTGTGGATTTGTTTCCATTGTCTGTTTTTACTCTCTTGTTTCTCTTTTTGGGAATGCCTGGTGGTTTTTCGTTGAATCCCAGACATTGTCCATAACAACTGTGGAGACTCACGATAATGTTAGCTTCTTCTAGAGAGGGTTCCATGTCCTGTGACAGGCAGCTAGAACAGGGCTAGGCTTCCTTGATTACTCAGGCACAAGGCTGACCCAAGGCTGGGTTTCAGGATTGGTAAGGCTCCATCTCCTCCTTGTTCATCCCTGTGCCTCAGGATGAAAGCCTGGGATGTTTACTATTCTTCCACTTTTTGGATTGCTCCTAAACTACTTTTTGTCTTATCAGCATATCAGATGGTTGAAAACTCTGCTTTATTTTCAGCAGTTATCTGCTGAACTTTTTTAGGCTCTTGCTCTGGGAAGCTTGAGAATTTATCCCTCTCTCCAGATTCTTGGTCACTCTAGTCCTGCCTACCACGCAGCTCCAAACCCTAGTTTTTCTCTCTGTTCCTGTGATATTCCCCGAGGTGGCTTCCTTATCTGTTAGCCATAGCTCTCTGCCCAGTTTCTCAGATTCTAACTCATCATGAAGACAAGACTCAGCAAGTGTCCTGAGGGGAAAAGCAAGATACAGAAGGTCAGCTCACCTCCCTACAGTTCCCTGCTCCAGACTCTTGTACTCTCAAGTCCTGGGTACCTTGGCCGCTCTCCAATTCCTTCAAGTAAATGTTTTAGTATTTTATCTGATTTCCTAGTTAGTTTTGGAACTATTGCCATCATAATCTAAAGCAGATGTCCGTAGATTTATTTTTTTAAAAGCTTGTAACTAGCATATGGATTATACTTTTTCGGGGGGCGTTAAAACATCTTTTGGTAAAGAAAGATGCGAAGATAGTTGTAAAGACAGGTGGAAAAATGGGCTTTTGAAATAAATTTATGGTGTACATAGTATATTCAATCCAAAGCAAATTAGAGAACCTAGCGTTTTAGCTAGACAGACAGTGCTTTGCTTCTATGCTTTGACCACAGAACCGATACTTGCCTTTAAAATATATTTTGTGGAGTGAAATAGGTGGGGCTGGAGCAAGGAGTAGATTCAAGAATGTTTAGCATAAACTCATACATTCAGAGATAGGCTCATAGGGAAAGAAAGAACAAAAATTCTGATCTAAGCCACTGACTTTGAAATAAATTCAATATTTACAATTTGCTAATAGTAATGATTTTTCTACTTCCGACTATGGACATATTACATAGTGTTATACCTCTTCTCATGTGCTGTGCAATATGTGTTAAATGACATCTTTCCTTGGAGATAAGTTGTTTTTGAAAAAGACATGGGTTAGGCAGGCTAGACTATTTCCAGTTTTGAACTCTGGATGGCCCAGTGGGAGGATTCATCCAGTTGTTATGTTATTTTCTGTTTTAGGAAAGTACCGACCATAATTTGTACTGTGGAATGGAATGAAGAATTAATGAGATGCATAACGTGGTTTTTCTTTCTTTCACTAACATAATAAAAAGCACTCTATCTTCTGCAGACCCTGCATCAAAGGTTGTGTCATAAGCCATGGGACAGGCGTCAGGAGATGACACAGTTATCTCGGACAGCTCACTCAAATTTCCATTAACTGCCTTTGTCTTCTTTTCTGTGAAAAAGAGAAAGCCAAGAAATCAAAATTCTGGGAGTGATGAGGTGATCTTTCTACAAGAAAAAGTTCAGAGACCAGCCGCAGAGCCCAGCAGCGGTCAAACCGCTTCCGAACAGGAAGTGTGAGCAAACTGCATCAGACTCCCTGTGCCAGGGGAGTCTCTGGTGAAGTTAGGCACTGGGAGTGTGGTCTGCGTTGGTGAGACTTCTGGAAATGGGCCTTTGGGGAGCTGGGGCATTCTTTTCGCCACCCATAGAGTTAAAGGTGAAGGAAGGGAGTGCGTCCTCTGACTCATTTGTAAGCTGTGGATCATAAGCACTAGAAAGCGCACCCACGCATTTAGAAAACAGAAGGCCCTAGAAGATGGAAAAGTCCTCTTCCTGAAAGTGTTTTAAAAAGGATAAGAATCCTTGGAGACCTTCACTGTCATCCGAACATTCCCCGTTTTGCGTCTGCACTCTGCCCGTGGTCGTCTTCTCACCTATAATGCTCCTTTGGAGCTCCACTTCTTTGATTATTGGAATCCACCCCGCCTTCAAACACAATTCAAACCCCACCTTCTCCGTGAAGCCGTCCCAGGCACAGAACTGATGCTCAGGAAGAGCACAGAGTTTGGAATGCGGCTCTGGGAACCTTCTTCGCGGCATCGATAGCTGGCACAGCGAGAGGTGGATGCCTTCCTCAAGGAAGGAGTTAGCTTTGCACTTCATAGGGATTTGCGCATTTAGGAGGCAGGAGCAGGACAAGAAGGATTTGAGGAGACGAGGAAAGTCAGCAACCCAGGGAGGAAATGAGCACCAGCATGGGCAGCAGCAGCAGCGAATCCTGAGAGATCTAGAGGCTCAGAGAAGGAGCCATTGGGTTTGGTCACTGTGGGTCATGCAAGGGTTTCAAGATATTTTTCTTGGTTTTTGTTATAAAAGCGGGATACAAAGCTGTATTTTGAAAATTAAATGATTAAAAATTTCTCCGCTGTGTGCGGCTGTAAAGTCATCATCGTTATTATCACAGTTGTAGAGTGTTCTATATCATTTTCTTCTACCCTCATGATTTCTGTGGTTCAGAGAGGATTTCTCTGCTTCCAAAAGGATTTTGAATAAACATTTCTCTGCTTTCTTCTCCGTCTCTCTTTCTCATTAGTTGCCTCCAAAAACATCACACATGGGAGGCTGCATTCTTGAACTGTTTCCTTTTCCATCTAATTGCCATTTTTTCTCATACTGAAAACAAACTCAATCTTTGCCGCTTAAGCAACGTTGTATTTGGAGACTGTCAAGCTTAATTAGAGCTGACTATTTTTCCAGGTGGTGTGTTAAGGACAGGGTAACAGCCTGCGCTCAGGGACAGAGCCCAGCCATAAATGGGTGGTTCTCTGGGCAGGGAGGTAAAGTTCTGTTTATGAGTGATGTTTCGAGATAAGCATTTTCCAACCAATTCAGAGACAACAACTCTTTCTCCTTTGCCACTGGTCCATTGGGATCGAACTTGCTTCCTCAAGGAAGAGAAAGAAAAATAGATCAATAATATTTATGATTTCTTGCAAAGACGTTTCCTTGCTGCAGCATTGCTCCATTAAAGCTCTTTGCTATTAATAGAGTTGTGTTGGCTGCGCTGGAGGCATTAGCCAGGGTTCATTTAACAAGAGGGCTGTAAAAATTGTCTTTCCTATATCCAGTGAAAATGTTCATAAACTTCGTATTAACTTTGGTGTAGGTTTGACATGTTAAGAAACAATTTTGTGATGCCATTCTTTTATGATAAAAATGACAATAATTTAAAAACAATAAGAACAATAATAATACATACCTTTTATTGATTGCTTTCCATGTACTAAGACCTGTGCTAAGGGTTTTGCATACGTAATACCATTTAATCTCCAAAGCACTATTGTGAAGGTGGCAATCTCAGGCTGTTTTCCATAAGGCATCTGAAGCACATGCAGGTTAAGGACCTTCCTCAAGGTCACATAGAAGAGTGGATTTTGAACCCCAACCTCCCTAATTCTATAGCTCGATTTCTCTTAGGCAGACTGCTCTGTCTTTAATGTAGTCAGTGACTTACCAATCTGCAACATATAATATTAATTCTGCAGCATAGATTTCCCATTTAGGAATATGTGACACTCTGCTTTTTGAAAAGTCACAAATATGATTCATTTACTATGCGTGCTTAAGTGTTCTATTAAGCAATTCTGCCTCCGATCTTTTTTTGTGGTTTAATATATCAGATAAAATTACTCAAAATGTCTATTTTCAAAAAACTTTTTGTGCTGTTTTTTATAACCGCAACATTCAATCTACAAATTTACTCCACTGATAATTAAGTTATTAATAATATTGCCTATAGCTTTTAATCTACTTTACAGCATTATAAAAATTAGTACTGATACCATCAGTAATACATATTCATCTGTGCCGGCTAATAGGTTTGAAAAATGAGCTACAGATGGCTTCATGTTTATGGATGTCCACATGCATTTTGCGATAGTTAATGAGGATCAGTTTTGGATGCTTGAAGACATGTCATCATCAATAGGTAGCTGAGATGCAGAACAGGTATGGAAATTTATTGCTCAGTTCCCATTTGCTCCCTTATCCCTGTTCCACTATTGATCATTTAATAATCAATATCACTAACTCTGGGCTAAGCATTGTGAGGAGTTTTGCTTGAAGGTCAAGTGTAGATCCAGTTCCTACCTTCAAGAGTTTTACAGTAGAGTTGGACAGATATGCCTAAGCTGTGAAACAAGGACATCGTATAGATCCTATGGTAAAGATGATCAGTGTTGGAGGAATTTGAAATTTGAAGAGATCATGGAGGGCTGAGGAGGCCAGGGAGGTGTTACAGGCTCAGAGGGCAGGATTTGGAGATGGAGAAGAGAGATGGTATTCCAGCTGTTCATGGGAACAATGGAAATGGGAGCTAGTGGATGAGAGAGGTGGCTGATGGAATAGAGGAGGCTGGTCCTGCTGTAACAGATCCCATTTAGGATGAGACAGCAGAGAAACTTGTCTGGATAATGTGGGAGCATGATATGGAGGATATGTAACATGTCTGCCCAGTATAAAACAGAATGATTGCAGTTGAATAAGGAATGTTTCCCGCTCTTAAGTTGATCTGGGGGGTGGTAGGGGGAGGTGATGTGGCAAGGATGGGGAAACATATCATAAAGGCAATTAAGTTGAAAAAAATATCTTGTGGGGTTGCTGGTGGGAAATTATAATTGATTCATGTTGGGCTTCCTAATAAAGTTTCCATAACATCTTTTATTGATAGTATTTATATGTTTATTAAAAACTGTATAAAGACATTAAAGATTTTTTTAAAGAGAAGTCTGTGTTTTCACTTCTCTGATGTAAGACAGAAAAACTAGTCTTATTTTTGTGTATTCTTTCCCAATCTGGTTTCATGTAATTGTACTAAGAGGGTGATAGAATTTTGTGTTCTGCTCTTTTCACATAACACGCAATTTTCCATGTTTCCACAGTGTTTGTAATTATGATTTTTAATGAACATGCAGCATCCCACTGAGTCACTTTAACAGAGGTGCTAAGGCACTAGAGCACTGTTGGACACTTACATTGTTTTCTACTCTCGTCATTATAAATGACACTACACAGGACATTGGTATGCGTGTGATTTTTTTGGGCTTCTATTGAATTATTTCCTAAGTACATGTTCCCAGGAGAGCGATTATCGGTTCATAGACTAGGAACACACGGCGGTACTTTCTGTATAATGTCAGGCTACACTTCAAAAGCCCGTGCTGATGGAAGATGCCCCAGTAGGAAGTGAGGGTGCCATTGTCACCTCAAAATTGGAGCAGGAAAACAATGACTGCTGTAGATGGTAAAATATCATTTCATTCAATGGAATTTCTGTGTAACTATGAATTTTGTTTCTTTGACAACATTTACTTTCTAAATAACAAGGAGAGGGAGGAGGCTGGAACGGATTAGAAAGAAAAGCCATTGATAGGTGACTGGGCAAGTGAAAAGAGAGAAGAGGAGGAGAAAGCAACGGGTAGGTACGACGGAAAGGTGAGAAAGAGGGGAACGTGGTATAACTGCACAGTTGTTGTTAAACCATGAAGGTGCCTATTGGAACCCTTCGGTTTCTGGACGCTGTCAACCTAATCTCTCCCGAGGGCTTCTGGAAGGGTCGGTCTGAAAATTCCCCTTGTACCTCGTCAGCACTGGGCACCACCTGACGTTCTGTGTTTGTCTTAAAGACATTCCACCAGAGCCCTCTGACTTTCTTCGTGGCGTCTGTCTGCAGGTGGTGCTAATGGCCTTGCTCCTGGGCCAGCTGGGCATGGAGGTGGGCGTTCTCAGGAGGCCGCTGTATAACCCGGGCCTTCCTCCTGCCTTTCCTGCCCCTGCCCTTGGCCTCTCCCTGGGCAGGTGTCTGGGAGAGGCCTTGACTGCTGAGATTGGTCTGGGTTTGCCCTCCCATTATCTTAGATCCCCGTGGATCACAGCTGTGGAGAGAGAGTGCACAAATATGGTTTTGATTTTCTTTTTTGAAATGAAGTTTCAAAGACATTTATTTGTGCAGGACTACAAGTAGGACCTTGTCTCCATGGGCTGGGAAAAATTTAGAAAGAGAATGTGCTGGGGTGGCAAGCCCTCCCCTAAAACTTCACACATTTTCTAGCCTTATCATATTTTCGTCAACGATTTATTAGTAAGAGTGTAAACCGCAGGAAGTTTTAAAATAATTTTAACCATCATGGAATGTTTGAAGAGCAGAAGAAATATGGACTATCAGAAATCATTTTTTTCTTCCTGAGTGATTTTGCAGGTCCCACGCCACAGAGATGTTTCCCATGTAGTCACATGACTTGCTCTCTCACTTTCTTTAGGTCTTTGTTAAAATATCATATCCACAGAGGAACCTTCTCCAACTACCCAGCTAAGAGTCTTTCCTCCCTCACATTCTGTTCTTGTATCTACTTCATTTTTCTTTAGAGCAGTTACCTGATACTATTATTATTAACAGATTTTTTTATCATTTCTCACTGGCCAAAACAAAAGTTCTGAGAGGGCAAAGACTTTGGGTCTCTCTAACCATTGGATCCCCAACTCTCAGAACAGGACCTGACGCATAGCAGGTATTCAAGAAATATTTATGGGGCCTGGGCTGGTGGCACAGTGTTTAAGTTCATGCATTCTGCTTCAGCGGCCCAGGGTTTGCAGGTTCAGATCCCGGGCACAGACCTAGCACCGCTTGTCAGGCCACACTGTGGTGGTGTCCTGCGTAAAACAGAAGAAGATTGGCACAGGTGTTATCTCAGTGACAATCTTCCTCAAGCAAAAGGAGGAAGATCGGCAACAGATGTTAGCTCAAGGTCAATCTTCTTCCCCCCCCAAGAAAAAACAAATTTCTGGGATAAATGAATGAGACAAAGGTATTGGATCTTTTGACTTAAAACAGGAAAAAAAAAACCATTATAAAAACAGTCACGCCTGGAACAATACTCAGACATTTAGGAGAAATATCTCGGTGACAACAGAGATGGGGTGTGAAATGAAGATGGCTTCAGGGACCACAGCATCCTTGACACTAGAAATCCAAATGCAGGTCCAGCCGACAATCTCACCTTCATGTGTCAAGTGTAGTCCGTTATCCTCATGTGTCTGGCTGTGGGAGCCTGCATGGGGCAGCGTGGCCACAGATGCGGAAGCCCCAGTTCCGGGGCTGAGTAATGGGGAGGGTGGTGGTGATTGACTGCTCAGAGTCTGAGAAAAGTCAGGATGTGGTTACGCTACCAGACAGGAATTGACCGGGATTGGAGTGAGAGACAGAATCGGAAGTAGGTGTCTCCCGTTCCTTCTTCCTCTATCCTTCCAACACAGTCCTGTCATTCTCTTTTCCCAGAATGTACCTCAGGTGGAAGTGGAAAGGGATGTAAGGTGACTTCTTCCACAAGTTGCAGTGACCTCGGCCACCCATGGAACCTACTGAAGTCCGGGCCCCAGAGCCCAGGTGAGGACATTGCAGAGACGCAGCCAGCATTGGAAACGCGCACAATCGTCCTGACTCTTTCTCCCCCTCGCTGGGAACATGGCCCCCTTTCTCCTCCCCTGAGCTACCCTGCACCATGGGGTAGCAGGTCTGAGTTATGCTTCCCCATTCCTTCTGAACGCTACGGGCATTTGCTTTAACCCCTAGGCATTAGAAGATGAGAATTCCCTGAAAGAAATTTCACTCATTCCTGGGGCAACAAAGGGGTCAGGTCTCACGAGAGAGAAGGTTTCCTGTGTGTCTGAGAAATCTTGGATGCTTAGTCGGGTAAATTGTGTGCAAAAATGGGCCCGCTTCTCCCCCCGCCCGATATGCCTGTACTTTGCGGGCTGGTTCTGCATCTCTTCCCACCCAGTGGCGCAGTGCTCTCCCTTTGAGGGCGGCAGAAAGGACCAGGGACGAGCCGCAAGCTGAGGCCTCAGGGGGCTTTCACGAGAAAGTGACCTTCTGCAGAGGTCCTGTGGTCCAAGAGGGAGAGGAAAGGGCAGTGTGCAAACAGCATCTATTCCTCACCTTACCATCAAACCCGCTAAATTCAAAAAACGGTAACAGAGAAGAAACGTATGGATAAGGAAAAAAAGTTCTGCTTTCTTCCACATGGTTAGGAATATGGGTATAGATCTCTGTGTGTGATTGTTACACAACAAAATAGCCCAAAACCTTTGTTTAGAATCCTGCTGCTGCCATATGAACAAGCTTGAGCTAGCCTATTGAGTGATACAGGACTTGTGACTCAGTCGCCACTGTCACTCTGGCTACCAGACAGTCAATTGCTGGACATGTGGTGAGGCCCTCGTAGGCCAGTCACCCCCCAGATGGCCCGCCAGGTGACTGCAGTCACAGGAGTGGACCTAGCCAAGATGGGCAGAGTCTGGCCCAGATTCACAGGCCACGTTGCTGACCCATACACTTATGGCAAAAACAAACAGTTGTTTTAAGCCACTAAGTCATGGGGAATGTGTAACATTGCAATAGATAATGGATACACCTAGGCTCAGGGAAGATGGTTGGGGGTTCAACATGTGGCTGAGTTGGGAGCCCTTTCCGGCTCAGCTATCCAGAGGAGAGAATGGCAGCATGGGCGTCTGTATGGAAATGTTCATATAACCAAAGAGCAGGAGCAGCGAGGCTCTAGACAAGGCAATGGAGCTCCTCACATGGGAGCGTGTCTAAGCTCTGGCCTCAGTTGTGAGGGTACAGCAACCAGCACAGGTCCTTTGAACATTGCTTGAATCTTGGATCTAACAGAGTACGAGAGGAGCAGTCCTCTTGAGGAGGACTAGACGCCTTGAAAATTCAGGCAGGAGGTGTTCTCAAGCTGGGGATGTTATTTGCATTCCAAACCATGACGTGAGAGAGTCCAGTTGTGTGGAGAGAATGATTATATTGTACTGTTGGTCTTGGCAACTTTTCATCTCGGTGTGAGCTCCACCCATTCCCTGCCAACAGCCTCCAAATGCCACGCAGCCCCAGGTCAGGAGAGGCAGGATGTCGACATTATTAGGAGGCAGGAGTGATGGATACAATGGGGAGAAGGATGATTGGAACGGCGTAAGCCCAGCACTTGGTGGTAATTGAGGATGAAGTCACAGGCGGAGAAATGGAATAAGGAGCCCCTAAACTGCAGTCGTTCTGCCACCTCCCTCCTCTTCCCCCCCGCAGCCCCGGCTCTGCTCTCCACACAGATCTCATTTCTGCTGACAACCTGTATCGAGAATTCCAGGACTTTGTTTAGCAGAAGCACGTTTCATGGATAAATGCTGGAATTAGCACTTGCATTTCCTTTAGAGATGAAGCCTCTGGATTAAAAATGGCACCCTCCTGGTGGTGAGGCGGCTTTCTGGCATAACTCAAAGGAAACACTGTACTCGCCTGCGATGGTAATTTTAGGAAGTTGACGTACCATTCAATGCACCTTTCAAGTTCCATAGAATGTGGTAACTGTAGCGACTGGCCGATGGCTGGGAAATAAAAAAGATCGTCGCGGGTTTCTGAAGGCGGCTGCGTGGCCTCAGTGGAGCCATCTGACGATGGTTGTGCACAGCCTTGTTTACTGTTTTTGGTCGTAATGTGGAAGGCTTGGTGGGTTTTGCTCAGAGCACTTTTGCCGTGTTCTTTAAAGTGTTCTTAATGGACTTGACAGAGATGATGTCGTCCACTCTCAGCTGCTCCCTTCGCTTCATGCTTTCTCTTTCTAGAAGATTTGGTCATATCTTATTTCCTCTGTGGTTTGAGTTTCAGACAAGTGTTTGGGAAATATGTCCTGGAAAGAGTCACAGTTTCTAATATTTAAGATTTAGACTGTGGTTTCTTTTAAAATATTAATGTTTTCTCAGCGAGGCTAAGTCGTTGCATATTTGCCTCTATATATTTGCTTGGGTTCTTAGTCAGAAATTTCAAACTCAGTTTAGTAGGTTTTGTTTGACTCCAAATATCAGGAGGATAAGGAAAAATGAATGTAACAGGCATGCCCTTCCTAGTTGAGGGTGCAAATGGCTCCAACCCCGGTCCTTTCCTGAGCGCCTGGCCTGAGCACCCACCCCTGCGAGGAAGGGCAGCAGCGCTGGTTGCCTTCGGGCTTCTGCTGCACACGTGTCGGGGGGCATCTATGAGCGTCTGGGGGGGAGAAGGCTACGCTTCCTCGGTCCCAGATCTCGGTGCCAACTAGAGTGGAGGGCTGCAGCTGCTCACATGACAGGGGTCTCAGTGAGCTGCGCCCACAGTGCAGGCAAAGTCCTTGACGTCCCCACTGGTCCAGGTGCTCATGAGGCCTCACCGTCAGGGTACCTAAACCTCACTGATCAGCCCCTAGCTCTCCAGAATTTCTCTGTGGAAGATTTCCTGGCTGAATTGCCTGGAATCTTTGGCTTAAGATTTTCCAAACCTCTATTCCTTGCTGGTGTGAGCCGTGGACATCCAGGTTACAGGGCCAGGACCTCCAAGGAACGGAAGGGCCTGGGGGGATATGAGATGTCTGGGGAATGTCGCCTTGGAGAGCTTCTCCCAGGGGTAGACCAGAAGCCTCTCAGTAACGTGATGGCAGTGAAGTCTTTCCAAGGCTGGACATCAGGCTCCTCAGGCAGGTGAAGCAGTGTGAGGGCAACTGCATATTTACAACACTCCCTTATCTAAACAGCAAAATCGCGTAGACATCACGTCTTTCAGCTCTCATGTACCGACACTTGTCAAGGAGCAAGTGGGCATGGGGAGTCTGGAGCTAAGAGCAGCTCCAGCATCCGGCCATTAGAACCAGCGGCATCCACAACCAACACCAGCTCTCTGGGAAGGGCTATCCTTTCTCCAAGGTCGTTAAGCCGTGACCTCTGCTCTCACTCTCCTGCCCGAATCTGAATTCCCCCCAAGATGGAGCGTGAAACAAGAATGTGGGCCACGTGATTTATTTGGGAAGGGATTCTAGGAAGCATGGTTAGGGAGCAAGTCAGAGAAGAGAGGAAAGATAATAAAAGATACATTAATGAGCAGGTGACCAATAAGGGCAACTGGGACTCAGCCTGACCGAGGACCCTCTGAGGGACTGTGCAGTCACCTCAGGACTTGTGCTGAGGCACAAGGAAACTGGGATGCTGATCCAGCAGCTAACCTCCTTTATTCGTTAAGAATCATGCTAACTCCCTGGCCCTTCTCGCCAGACCTGCCTGTGGCAGAGCATCCACCTCCGTCAGAGGCTGCCCTCCAGAGAGAGACGCAGGGAGCCCCTGGTGCATGAGAGAAGAGTTCGCGGGTGTATTCTGGAATGCCTGAGGGGACATGGCAGGATATGGAGAGTGTCCACTACTCCTTGTGAGGCAGACCACACCCAGCGTCTCAGGCCCCTGTCTATTCTGTGGAGTGGCTGGCAATTTTTCTTATAAAAAGAAGAAAACAACAACACACACATGCATAAATTTAATCCCTCTCAGAGAAGACTACTGCATTCGGAACAGGAATTTGTGAAATAGGATGTGGACACATGCAACGAAAAACACACAGTTGGTCCCTGCTTGAGTCATGGGGTCATTTTGTAACCCTCCCTGCTCCGTCTGAGGTCTCAGGGAGTGGGGCGTCAGTGATTTCCTGAGAAGGGGGCCACAGGGAGGTCACAGTGGCTGGAGACGGGGGTTGGGGGGGTGACACTGGCAGGCAGAAGGCAGCAGAGTGGGAAATAACAGCATCCATGACACTCGTCTTTCTCATCGCTGTTCTGGTGCTTAACAGCTGTTTAAATTTTTTCTTTGGTGGTGGTTTAGCATATTGAAAACACCTCTAATGTGATGTTGGGAATATCTGACAATGATTAAATATCGTTGTTGTTGTTTTCCATCTTCTCTCTTTCTCTCAACGTGATTTTGATTAAGCCAAACACGCAAGTCAGCGACAGGAAGCATTTCAGGTAGCCATGCTGCTTATGGGTGGGGCTAAAATGTTGACGAGCTGCGTGTGTTTCTTCTGCCCAAGGGCGTTTTAATGAAATACAGTGTCTCTTCCTCAGCCTCAGAGGGTTTCACGATATGCTCCCAAGCTGGTGGTTGCTGTGCTACACGAGATGCACATGGAGAATTTGAACAACCTTTTGCATATGAACTAGTTGGGGATGTGCAGATAGTGCCAGAATTTTGGATGGAATAAATAATTCCTATAGTTTGTTTCCTCCTGTTGGGATCCTAACGGGCAGAGGCGAATCTTCCACCCAGGAGAACAATCTCCTAACGGCTGGGGAAGACATTCTTGGGTGGTAGGGATCGAAACCAAGGCTTGCATAATGGAAGGAGTCAGTTGGATTTGCAATACGCCTGAGTCAGAAACAGAATTTACTACATGCTTCTGCTTGACCTTCAGGCTGATACAAATTGAAATGGCAGAATTGATCTCCTCCTTAATTTATGGCATAGCAAAGAGAGACAACAAACTCTTGTTTTCCTGCGTCTCAGAGAAACCTTGCCTGTGTTCTCCTCGGAGAGGCATTTTTATATTCTGCAGAAAATTTTCTTGAATTGCAGCCTTAATGTCAGAAATCTTCCTTGTCTTTCTAAAGGTAATTACTACTTTTGTTAATTTGCAGAAGAAAAAGTCAAGGGTTGTTGCAAAAAGAAAAATCTAGAAGTTCTCCTATTCTTTAGATTCAAAATGGTCATGGGAGGGGTTCTGAGTGTCAAGGAGAAAGGACTTTTCTGGATTGGGCTTTGAGTTACCTTTCCTGAGGTTAGAAATGAGAACCGACAGTGACAGAAGATGCCGAAGCTAACTGCTGGCAGCCGGCTGAGCTGACTCAGGGCTCAGAAGCCGTCCACTCCTCACCAACCGCACAACCCCTCGTCATCTCTAAACCAAAGCTTAGCTACTCCCAGATTCATTACTTTGGCATAAAGAGAGTGATCCAAGGAGATGTTTATTTTCCAAATGTACCAGTCTATGAAGAAAACATTTATTTCGGAAGCCGTGCACGTGAAATGCTTGTAAAACTGAAAATCACCGTACAAATGAGAAGCATCATTCTTGTCATTGAAGACAGACATGGAAGTCCCTGCTAGGCGCTGATGGCCTTGGTGGAACATGCAGGCTCCAGAATGTGACATCAGAGTGGTGCAGCCAGAGGTGGTTGCAGAGGCCTTGCACGTCTTTGCACTTCTGCTCTTGCTGGCTGGTTTAGAGTCGGGGTGCACCCCCGAACTGGCACTAGGCCTGGTTAGTTCCATTCTATAAAAACGGCTTCCGGATGATCTGCCCATCCGACACAGACCCTTGATAGCAAAGTTTGCTCAGATCTAGCTGATAGAAGCACCCTTTTAAAAGTTCATAATAGCATATACATAGAGCAAAATAAATAATTGATAATGGCTGAATATAATAAATTCAGATCCTGCATGCATTTAACTAACATAAAATCAACTGCTCCAATTAAGCAAAATGGGAAAATATTTCCATTATTTCCTCTGAAAGAATTACCCCCGATCAAATAATGTCTTGGTCTTCATCTTCCCAGGGGAAGGGAGGCCACAGCCCAGATGCAGGAGAAACAATATAACTTACTTTTTGGTTTTCGAACACCAGTGGGTCTGTGTCCTGGTGAATTAAAATCTGTTGAATGGACTTTCTAGGATAATTTAGGCCACAGTTAATTTTTAAGAGTCAGTCAAACCTCTACATGAAATGCACATTGTGGGAAAACTATAGCAACTAGGATTCATTCAGTATAAATGTATACATCCAGCTACCAACATTCCCACTGTATCTAGTTATACTTGCAGCTCGGTCCCATAAGTAAACCCTAGGGAATGTATTCCACTACATTTTACCAGAAAATGTGCAAGGAGCGTGTGATGGGGCTCTGGTGTTGACCACCAGCCCCTCCTCACAGGGTCTTGGAGAAACACCAAGCTGGTCCTGGTGTGGTCTGATCCCTCCTCCTCTTTGGTTTTCTGGTTGATTCTCTGTTGGCTGAAACAGGCTACATCCCATAGTAAAATTGTAACACCAGTCACTTCCTCCTGCTTTAGAAAATCCTAGGGCAGTCTTGGTCATGAATCTGCAATGATTCGATATTTAGCCTTACAGGGTAGCCTTCATCTTTCATAGTTCTTTCATGCTAGCTACTTTGGTTCCTAATTTCGCTGTCCATAAATCCATAAAGCACTTGAAAGGTGACACTGCTCAGATCACATATTCTCCGCGGAGCCCCCTGTGAAGGCTGGTGTGGTGAGGTTGCACAGCGTTCACTGACTTTTGGTTGAAAGATAGTAACTTTCGTGCTGAGCGATACCTGAGAACTTCCATCCCTGACTGGGGAGAAGCCGCCTGCTTTCTGTTGGTTTCCTATCTGTTCTGCCGTCCCTTCTGGCAGCTCAGTGGTGGTAAAAATAAATCTATTTCTATCACTCTGGGGCCGGGGTTGGGGCGGGGGGTGTTCTGTTTAATTACTGTGGTAAGCAAAAGAATGCCTCCTGCAACCATGTCCCCAATCGCTGGAACCTGTGCAGGTGTGAGGTTGCGCGGCAAAGGGGAACTAAGGCTGCAGAGGGAAGTGAGGTTGTTAATCAGCTGACCTTAAAATAGGGAGATTATCCTGAATGATTTGGGTGAATCCAATATAATTTCAAGGGTCCTCAAAAGTGAAAGAGGAAAGCAGGAGAGGAGGCCAGAGTGATGCCCTGGGGGAAGGACTTGACCGTCTGCTGACCGCCTGGAGATGGAGGCGGGGATCTAAGAGCCCAGGAATGCTGGCAGCTTCAAGAAGCTGGAAAAGCCAAGGAAATGGATTCTTCCCTGGGGTCTTCAGCAAGGAACACAGCCAACACCTGGATTTTAGCCTGTGCAACCTGGGTTAGATTTCTAACCTACAGATAATAAATTTGTGGGGTTTCAGGCCACTAAGTTTGTGGTAATTTGTCACAGCAGCAATAGAAAACGAATACAATTATTTTATTTCAAATTACATGTGGGGTTCCTTGGACTTGGGCAATTTGTACTATAGTATTGTTGTTACTTGATAATGGCTACCGTTTATTGAGTACTTACCACAGACAGGCACTGCTCCAGGTGCTTCACAAGAGTAGTTATCTAACATGTACATCAAGTCTGCCATGTGAGTACGCTTAGGAGCCCTGTTTTCCAGAGAGGAAAGGGAGACTCAGAGCAGTTAGGTCCGTGCCCGAGTTTCTGACACTTGTTCTTGGGGGAACTGTGACTCAGCACAGAAAGGTTTCCAAAGCAGGTCCGTTCTCCTGACTTCTCCGCTCTCCTGCCACAGTGCTTTGCCACATGGGAAAGTAGACCCATTTTGTAGAAGGGAGAGTTTAAGCCCTGAATCACCTGATGAGATGGTGTTAAAGCCAGAGCCGCTCCCTGGGAGCATGTAGTCCCCAGGGTCAGGCTTTTAGTAAATCGTGATGCCTGTTGAGAAACACAAGTGCTCCCCAGTCTGGATGGAGAGAACTTTTCAGCTGTGTATTATGAAAGCAGTGGGGCTAGGAAGTGGGGTGGGATCTGAAGAGGAGAAGGCATGGGATGTCAGAAAAAATGTCCTGGGCACCCAGAAATGAATGGACATGTGGTCCTTTGTTTTATGACCTCTTTATTTATTTTAAAGATTGGCCCTGAGCTAAAATCTGTTGCCAATCTTTCTTTTTTTCCCTTCTTTTTCTCCCCAAAGCCCCCCCAGTACATAGCTGCATGTTCTAGTTGCAAGTCCTAGTTGTGCTATGCGGGATGCCGCCTCAGCATGGCCTGATGAGCGGTGCCATGTCTGCGCCCAGGATCCAAACCGGGAAACCCTGGGCCACTAAAGCTGAGTGCACAAATTTAACCCCTCGGCCATGGGGCCGGCCTATGACCTCTTAATACGTGCTACGTCTTTATCTTTCAGATCCAAGAGTAGAGCTTGACATTGTGCAGTTTGTCAAAAACTAATGACTGTGGAATAAAAGCAGAAATGTAACGTTAAGGCGTAGTCCTCACGGCTATGGCTCTCCTACTTTTCTGGGCTACAGACCATCCACCGGGCACAGCAACTCCTCACTCCATCTGTTTCCACTCGGCCGCTAATTAAAAAGAAAAATCAAATCGCCGCACTGAAATCAGCGAAACAAATCAGGCTGCTCTTGATGAGAAAGCAGTGAGGTGTTTTCTTGGCTTTTGTTTAAGACTACAAAGTAAAAGCATTCAATGACGTCTAAAAAAAATACATACCCATTGTTACGTAAAGGTAAAAATACGGCTTCTTTGAGCCTCGAGTTTGTCCTTCCGCCACACTGCCAGCACCTTGCTAAACACATCTGTACACCACCGATTCGCGGAATGAGCATGCAGGAGCGCGGAAATACGTTCTCCACCGTCCTAGGTCATTTAATGTTATTTGTCAGCATGCTGAGCTGATTTATTTCCCTTTTACTCTTTAGTCATTCCAAGCTTTAGTATTGTCCAACCAAATTAAAATTCATCTCAATAATTTAGATTAATGTAAGCCTCTTCAATGGAGACTAGTATAAGTTGCATAAAAAATGAGCCCATTAAAAGACTCCTTCGGCAGCTTTATATAGAAACACAAGCGTGCAATAGGGTAGTAATATTAATAATATATTGCGTTATGTGCCTTTCATCCCAAAGGGTTTCAAAGAGCTTTACCAACTTTAGCATTATTACAAATAATGTGTGTGTACAAGTAATGCTTATATGTATTAAACTGGTAGATATTTCCTAGGATTATTAACTCCCTCTCCCACTAGTTTGG